>NW_024737613.1:0-7500 GCF_018991925.1 Homarus americanus
TATCATTACATTACAGAAAAGTGATAATGATCATAACTTTCCCTGGCGCAATGTTGCAGGTATATATACGGTTTAAATACCATGTGACCCAAACGTTCACTTGCAGTAATACTGAAAAACTATTTTTAGTTCGTATATTGGACACACGTCAAAGTGACACCAGGATACAACTATCGTGTCTCTTATGTTTACTGGGGCCAGATTTCAGCATCAATAATCTGTTTATGTCTTCCCGTTCAAGAATATACTAAAACTAAACTAGACTAGAATTCAGAATAACACCTGAAATTAAATTACCGTATACAATTAACTTCAATGCATGTGTACCATGTTGGTTTCCTAGTGGCTACTGTACTTGCATATTATATTAAGCACAGTGTTATTGTTGAAATTTTGTTGGTGTATTAAGGAATTAGCCTACCCGGGCCAGGTCTGACCCACATGGGGCCGGGGGGGGAGGTAACAAAAGGCAAAACAAATTGCATCATAAAAAATGCTGAAATTGAAAAAAAATAAAAAATAAAACAGATCAGGAGTGACAAACGATAAATATGTTGTGTTTTCAAAGTAAGAAAACAATTGAGATCCTTCAGTTGTTGTAAGTAAATTAGAAATTCAGTCAAAATCAGCAAACTAGGACTTGGTCACAATACTGTTACTATTAAGATTTAGCTCATAGACGTTTACTATCTTTGGCTGAAATATGGCATGGGCATTGGGCATGAGCATGTACCTCAGAAGTGTTCGGAAGCTAATATTTTGGAGGATGGACCTCCACTGCCAAGGTGGATAACTCCTTCAGTAAAAACACGTCTGAGTTGGTGGCAGACTCAGACCTAAAAGTGGGTCCTTGTATCCCACCGCAGTTTTAATATAGAACTGATGTTTGGTAACTGCCTGGTCGTGGTGAGGAGCTAGTTCCTCGATCTAATGAAACTGTTGGTGGGTGTTTGTTGACACCTGGTAGGACCTCCAAACAAAGTCGAAAACTTTCGACCAATATCTGCTAGAAATTACCTGCCAAAATCTTCGAAATAGTCAACAAGCGATTGCGGATGTATCTGGAGGACGAAGACGTGCATAATCCCCGCCAGTTCGGCTTCCGCCAGTACCGGGCACATCCACCGCCATAGCTCAGGCCTACGAACAGGATCGCCAATGCCATGACTGGCCGCCTGCAGTGCATATAATACTGAGGACGTCAGCAAGGCGTTTGACAAAGTTTGGCACGCAGGCTGCAGTGTAAAATCATACAACTGGGGCTGCGAAAATCTGGCGCGCCTGCTGTGCAACTTCATTATGGACCCGCGATTAAAATCAAGATGCAAAACATTTTGGAGAAGAATTCTCACTATCGAGCGGCGTGCCACCAGGCTCTTGTCTCTCACCAACCCTTTACACACACTACACGGCTGATCTGCCACCCCCAATCGTCGGCAGCAAGTACGTCATGTATGCCGACGATGTAACCTGAATCGTCACCTGCCAGGAAGGTCCACAGCAAGGATGGCGCAACTCACTGCTCGGGCAATAGAGGAGATCTCGGAGTATGAACATAAATGGAAAATAAAACAAACAAAACGAAATTTGAGGTCATACCCATAGCCAAATTCAAACCGGCCCCATTGATGATCGACGACGAAGAGACTGGAGTACTCTAAACAAGGCAAGTTGCCGGCCTCATCTTTTCTCGGACGGGCATCATTCCCCCACGTGAAGGACAGACTAAATAAAGCCAAAGTCGCCGCAGCCAAATTAAAACGTTTTAAATTGATGCCTGAAGATACAAGTTCACCTGTACAAGGCGCTGGTGAGGCCTGTGTTGGAGTACCCATCTATACCACTCGTCACACTCGGGAAGACTAGACTACAACAACTACAGAGCTTCCAAAACAATTGTTTGAGGTCAGCCAGTGGCCAAGCCGCCACTACCAGGAGACAGTGGAAACCATCCACCAGTAAACAGAGCCCCTTACTAGGTTCCATCGCCTACGGAAGAAAGGTTTGGGAAAGCTCCTGGACGACCCTCACAGCCCAGACCACCCTAGCGGGAAGACATCAACGGAGGAGACCCCACGCCTGGTAATGATCTGTTACCCACAACAACCCAACCCGCGACCCATCTATGTCCGCACAGTGATCCACTTTAGATTAAAACTTCCTCTTCCATCCTTTCCCCACCTTAACCTAAAAAAAAAAAAAAAAAAACAAAGTTAAACTTAACCCAACCTAATCGATCGCAACCCATCGTAACCTTATCTAACCAAACATTCTATATACAGTACATCCTAACGACCCAACCCCAACCCAATATGTCTTCTGTACTCCAAAAAAGAAAAACGCAAAGAGAGAAAAGAAAGAGACTTAGGAAAGGAAAAGAAACGAAAGAGATTAACCTACAGTCTTTTTTTTTTGCTGCCGAACGAAGGCTAGTCCGCTCCTTGCAGCTCATTGGTTTCTACATAACGTTTACTATTGTTCAATATCGAAAAATAAGTCCATATTTTACTGTTAAGAACACCCAGTTCTGGCTCACTTTATTGCCAAATTTAATATATGTGCAGATATAACTGTCTAAAACATTAACTTTCAAGAAGGTTGTATTAAAGAATATTTACCGTCGAGTACCAAATAAATTCATACTTTCGGAGAATACATTCACCACAGGCTATACAATTGAAGAATATAACCAAAGTCTAATCATATCAAGTTCACCCAGGCACAGGAGGCAGGAGGTTATAATGTGAAGCCATTGGCTATAGTCGAAGAAACGGTATTATGAGGGCTCAGTATATTATCACAGGTGAGACCACCCCACTGAATTGTGAAGATATTCTTGCCATTTCATTTTCACCCCTAGCATGCCATTCAGTTATGAAGCTACTTGAACTTCATGTAATTATTAGCTTTTATGATAGTCCTATTCTTATAATTAAAATTTTATTATAATCATTATTATCAATCATCTTCTTCCTCTCAATTATTATTTATACTTAGATTTTGCTGCCAGTATCAGTGTAAAAAGAAAGTAAGTAATCTATATATGAAGGAGCTACCTATTTTCTTACTGGGGGGGATGGGTATTAAAATACAACAATAAAAGAAAATAGTTAAAGAAAATAATAAAAAAATATTTATTTATCGTCATTATCTCTCTCCTAAAGCTATTATAGTAAATTAGTGAATACAGTTATATACTAGTATGTGCAGAGGTTTTCAATTTATCAATATGGCCGCTAGACAAATTACAGATGCCCAAGCTATGTACAAACAGGGTGTATCATAGGAGGGATGAGCCAAAACCACGGGGCCCATCACTTTTTGGTAGATTTAGTATATAAACAGAAAATAATTTCGGCTTCAATATTTTGCAACCTTTTGCTTAAAATTTTAGTGAAATTTACTCTGCACCCAACGTGACAGCTTAAGCTTGAAGTGCATTGGCACCAAAGAGTGAACATTGCTTTCTGACTTCATTCTTTAACAGCAACCCAACCAATAATATTTTTTTCTGTTTCAGATTCTGATGCATTTATAAGTTGATAATATTTACAAGGCTTGTGCCAGGACGAGGAACCAAAAATCCAGCCATCTCAGTCATTATCTTTGGGTCTGGGAGAGAGCTCCTGAAGCCGGAGTTGCCTACATTGAGAGATGCTTTGAGATATTACGGTGTTTTTAATCAGGCAACCAGTGAAAAGAACCAAAGAACTTGGCTAATAAACAAAAGACATTGGCTAGTGATACGCATCAAAGCTGTCTTTAAAGAATAGTACACCCCTGGCTTGAACGCCAAGCTCCCAAGCCCAGCCGCACAACAAGTCAGAAGAAGATTAGCGAGAGACTGCTAGCCAGTTGGGAAAAGGCAAGAGATATCTCTCTTGGGAGAGGAAAACTTGCAGTTAAGGACATAATTACTTGCAAGTGCCCAATTGTTCTCTGTCCTGAGTTTGGATGCGATCGTGACTGTAAATCCGAGGCCCACATCTCCTGTATTTGCAAGCGTGAACTGAAGATTCCTGTGATCGAACTGGCATTTGTCAAAGCACAGAGAGAGAAGACTGGCAGTATAGGGGCTCTCATGATTTCTAGCCAAGATATTCCGGAGTCCAAGAGACAGGAGGCTGCCACAGAGAAACAGAAGAGGAGAAGAGTTGCCGAGGAAAAGAGACTTGAGAAGGCCCAGGGTGAGGTAAAAAAGGCCGATGATTGGAGTCAAGCTGATTCAGAGTTTAATGACTTCCCCATGGCTGATCCGAGTGCTGACCAGGAGAATGGTGACTTTGTCCCTAACCCAGAAAATAATGATCCCAAACCTTCCAGGCATAACATTCGAAATAGGAAAGATATCCCGAGCATAGCTCTGGCCAGCATGCGACACCACACTGGTCTCAGAGAAACTGCAGAGATAGCAACAGCTGCCTGGATTGACGGTGGTTTGATAACACCTGATGATGTTCACCTGGTGATAGATCATAACAAAGTAAGGAGAGCTCAGGAGAAACTTGTCAGTAACCTAGAAGAGGAGTTTGATAAGGGGATAAGAGAAAATGGAATCAATTGTTTGTTCTTTGATGGGAGAAGGGATGACACTAAAGTGTTCATGAAAGTTGGAGATTCTGACAAGTTGTTCCCTGCCATGGTGAAGGAGGAACACTACTCCTGCTGCAGTGAACCAGGAGGGAAGTATTTGTGGCATTTCACTCCAGAGAAAGATGACATCAGGAAACCAGCTGAGATAGTGGCAGATAACATTGTGAACTGGCTCAGAGAGAGGAACGTAGACCAGACCCTGCAGGCCATTGGAGGGGACAGCACCAACACGAACACAGGGTGGCAAGGGGGGTCATACAGTGGATAGAGCGGAAGATTGGGAGGAAGCTGGTCTGGATTGTTTGTGACCTCCACACCAACGAGTTGCCACTCAGACATCTGATCCAGGAGCTGGATGGCAAGACTCTTTCAAACAACAGATGGTCTGGTCCTCTTGGCAAGATGCTGGACTCTGCCACTGAGTTAGAAATAAATCCGAGCTTTGAAAAAATCACAGTTGGCCCTCCACTCGTTGAGCTTGCACATACTGTCATTGACGACCTGAGTACTGACCAGTACTATGGTTACATGATTTGCAGTGCCATCAAAACTGGGGTCATGCCTGATAGACTTGCTTACCTGCAGATAGGTCCAGTCTCACATTCTAGGTGGCTCACAACGGCTCTCAGGTTCTGCAGAATTTGGGTCGCTCATCATAAACTGAAAGGGAACCAGCTTCACAACCTGAGACTTATTGTCCAATTCATCGTGAGTGTCTACGTGCCAAATTGGTTCATCACCAAGGTCAAGTCATCGTTCTCCGAAGGTCCGAGGCATGTTCTCTTCCAGCTTGAGCTCCTGAGGAGTCAGCCAAGGAAGGTTGTTCAGACTGTGGAGCAGACTGTGAGGAGATCTTCCTGGTATGCTCATCCCGAGGCAGTTCTGCAGACAATGCTCTGCAGTAAGGATGAGGAGGAGAGAAGAGTGGCAATCAAAAAGATCTTGGATATGAGACTTATGAGAGGATCTGGGCATGACGAATCAGTTGGTGACGATTCCTTCAGGGTCAGGAAGACTCCTGAAGTCAATCTAGGTGCCAAGACCCTCACTGATCTCATAGATCTGGATAACATCCAGGCTGGCAGTGAGCCCCCTCTTACCTGCAGCCTCACCAATGTTCAAGTCAGAGCTTTCCTGGACAACCCCATGCATGTCCCTGCCTGGCCCTCGCACACCCAGAGTATAGAGCGTTGTGTACAGCAAGTGAGCGAGGCCAGCAGTCATGTGTACAGCCAGGAGAGGAGGGAAGGCTACATCCGAGCTCAGGTGGTCAGCAGGGAGGTGATGAGTAGAAACAGAAGCAAGAAAGACATGTTCTCTATGGTGTGCAGCAACACCGGGTCGTAGTAGTAAAACCGGTTTTTGTATTTGATGATTTTGTTTTCTAAAGGAATATTAAATTTAATAAATGTCAAGATCATTCGTTTCACTATTCTGGATCATTTTCATCCTAATAAATTAACCTGATACATTTACTTTACTTTAAATAAGCTATTTAGTGGTGTTGGTAAAAGGGTGGGAATACTGAATTTTCATAAGATTTCAAGTTAAAATTTACCTAGCAAAAAATGAAAACTTTTCAAATCTGAAGATATCACATGATTCTGCACATAGAACTACATCATTAATACCATGGGCCGATTTTTCAAACTCAAAAAAGAAAAAATTCGCCTCCGTATGACACACCCTAATGTAGCATGTACCCAGCGGCAAACTGGTTCTTAGTTACTTATTACACAGCAAAGAGGACCAGTTCAAGATGGATGGGAGACCAAAACCTGCTACTTCTATTACTAAGAGAGAAAGAACGCCAAATATATGACGATTATTTATACTGTATTCATCTCCAAGACACTGATTATGTAAATGGTGTTAAAAAAGAGGAAAAAATGGTTAAGAATCGATTTACGCCGAACACGGAACTTCATATTTCTATTTAAATAGGGAGAGAGTGCAAAAAAAAGGAAAACAAAACACACACACACACTTTATTACGCTTCTGTCGCAAAATATTTTTTTTCTCGAGTATATTAACCGATATGACCCACCAACAATGTATGATGTTCAAAGTAGAGGGAAAATGTGAGCTAACATACTAAGAAGAACACCAACTAAACCTTTGAAAACCATACCTAACTTTAAAGACCCAAAAAAAAACCAAAAATTTTACCTTATAAATATTTTCGGTGTTCTGTATGTGATATTAGTGATGTTTTCGATGTTCAGAAAATGGATGGACCCATAAACTCGACAGCGAATCTTAACCCTTTTACATGTTAGAAAATGTAAGGTAAGGCTTTCAAAGAGCTGTTTGGTGTTGTTTTAGTATTTTACCCCACATTTTCCTTCTACTTCAAAGCCCTGCCCACTTTGAACGACCCATATTGTTGGTACTTAGGGGGGGGGGGGTGTATTATACCCGTTAAGAAATACGAAAAATATATACTTTCGACGAAACGTAGTAAAATGTTTTTTCATTCACCCTATGTAAATAAAGTTCCACGTTCAACCTAAAACGAATCTTTACCGAAAAAATTCGTATAGGCCTAAGTATCTACTGCTTAGCTACTTCTCTTCACCTCCTCAAACCTGCTTGTGGGTTTACTTATGAGGACTGTGATAATCTGTTACAGGATGGTTATGGGTGTACTTGAGCGATGTAGAAAGTCACACAACTACACTCCACAACAGACTACACTCCACAACCGACAACTACACTACACACCAGTCAACTGCACTATACAACAGACAATTACACTACACAACAGATGGTGTATGATCTATTACTTAACTGTAATGCAACCGCTTGCTATCTGCCAGACAGTACAGAAATCTCTAGAAGCCCAACAGAACTAGGTAACTCGGTAACAGGGGTTAAGAAGGTACCTAGGTGAGGTCACTTGGGAA
>NW_024737613.1:12500-13886 GCF_018991925.1 Homarus americanus
GTTTCCTAACTCTCGGGGAATTTGTCCAGGTATTCTACGATGTGGTTTTACGTCACTTCGCATAAGCTCTTACAAAATCTATGCATTAATATCGCAACTCTTGGGAATCTGTCAGACCTTAAATACATTATATGTTATATACTACAATAATCATAGATATGTTTACAATGTTTATACTTAATAAATGTAATCTTTTGGGGTTTCAATTAACCAATAGTCATGCCTACAAAACCAAATGTGATGCCTAAATTGCATGTATGTGTTAAAAACGTGTAATTGATCCACATTATTTTTGGTAAATACAGAAATGAAAAAGCATGCACTTAGCCATATGGATATAGTTACACGGAAGAAGAAATAAGGATGAACCATTGTTTTGATGGAAACAATGTGCTCTGGGGCGATAACCGACGAATGGAACTTCTTTATGAAACACATCTTACCTACTAGGATGAAGCTTAATGTTACAGGACACACGCACACACCATCTGGGAGGAGTTACTCCTCTGAGAGTTTACTGTTCAGCACCTACATTAATCTTGTATGATGCTATATGTTCCTTTACCTTTCTCTAATGAAGGCTTTGTTAAAACCACCAATAATGTCATAAGTCATTTATGTCCAATGTATATTTCAGCAACCGAACTGAATTTCAATAAACATTAGTGTGTGTATTATTACACTGTAAGTTTGTGTGGCCTGGCGTTATCTAGCAGGGGTGGCTTTGAGAGAAACCATACACTTATTAGTACAATTTATGCTTATCATTCCTGTCCATGATTTAACAATAACTGTAGAGGTAAAAATTTATTATACTAATAACACTGTCTTCTTATTGATACTATGACTAGATTACCAAGATACAGAGCAAGATGAACATAACATGAGTAATGCTGAGTGAAGCCTGGAAGGGTTCATATCATAACTTGTGTGTTAAGTGCATATGTTGCCCGTGAGAGTTACCGTGGGCCTCCATGTGCCCAGGTGGGATAGTCAAAGTATTACACTACAAGTGTGTCAAATGAGGTGACTGATCACATGTAATTAGGTTTTTGAAATCGTGGATTAAATTAAACACGATTTTTCATATAATTATGCGAATGATAGGAAGCTGTCGTGGGCTGCTTTACACACACACACACGTTGTCTGGAGTCACTGGGTGGTTTGGAAGTGTTTATTTCCATTGCCTTTCGTTACTACAACCTATGGTATTTTTTCTTCGTGTTCATATATAATGAAGATAATGCAGAGTATAAAATGCCATATACAATAACTTTATGCATAATGTCCTCTATACAGCCATACTATGGCTGTGTGTCCCGTCGCGTGTGTTGCCTCGTGATAGTTTGAGTGGGTCCCCGTGAGAAAGGACACTGTTCTAACCT
>NW_024737614.1:0-20493 GCF_018991925.1 Homarus americanus
AAAAAAATTTTATACTTGGTGGTTTAGACGACCCCTAACTTTGGGCAGATTTTTAATGTTCAAATTCAATCTTATAATCGAATATAACAATCCCAATAGGTGAGCTGAACCAATTACCCAACATCCCATTGAACAATTGATTCAGGTTAATTTTGGTTATGACAATCCTTCTGAAACAATTGCTTTCATTAAC
The DNA here is from genome assembly GCF_018991925.1 of Homarus americanus. NCBI lineage: Eukaryota > Metazoa > Arthropoda > Malacostraca > Decapoda > Nephropidae > Homarus > Homarus americanus. The sequence goes on from NW_024737614.1 coordinate 194, forward strand.
TGAGGGACCACTGTATTACTATTATTATCTAATCCCAGTAAACGTAAAACGTAATGCCACAGTAAACTAAGTACAATAAAGAAAATAATATTAGAAAATATAGGAAAAATACTAGTAAACTGAGTGTAGCGAAGATACCTCACCCGCACCTTGAGGTGTAGCGTGCCCGCTTGCAATAAAATCCATATTTTATTTCATAAATTTTAGTTTATTTGCTATGTTGTTAACATTCATATCATTTTTATGAAAAAAGAATCATATAAATATATATAACGGCTAAAGACTGAGCGAGTTCTATGACAACACTGAGTGAGTCTGGACATGACTAAACCAGCCCAGGATTTAAATCAACAATATATCTCGCCTATAAAGGCGTCGGGTGCATAAAAGCAGCCCCCCAAATTTAGCCCCCCAAATTTCCATTTAAAAAGTAGTTTTGAGCTCTATTGGCTGTATAAAGACCAATTTTTAAATGACACTTACTTACTGACTCAGTAGTCCTCTACCAACCATCCTTGTTTTTTTAAAAATAAGGCCAATTCACTTCAAGTAATGTCATCAAATGTTGCACCCTTTGGTGTAGTGTAAACACTAATTATCACTAGCGTCTGCTATTACCCGGCCACTGGAACTAATGCCAGTCATCAGTAAAATTTTCCATTTGCAGAAATGGATTTACCGATTGTTGTTTGTTACTCAGCCTGCAACAACCTTCAGCTTACTGCAAGAGTATTTTCTTTTAATTTGTAATGCTTTGCTTCTGCAGGCAGATCGATTGGTGAAGTGTTACCTCGTCTGGAATGGTGGGACTGTGTTCCCCACTGTTTACCCGTGCGCATGAAAAGTAAGTTCTTTTTGTTTATGTTTTACTAAAATTATTATTTGTGGATAAAAAATGTTACAATGGACTTAAACTATAAAAATCATCTAAGCATCTTGAAAACATACATGTCGACATAAGATCACCCAGATTGACCCTTCATCAATTTCTATGAAAAAATCAACTTTTGAAGGTCAATATAGATTACTTTTAAAAGCAGTATGCATCTTAATTTTTAAATAGCCAATCAGAGCGAACTTGACTAGTAACCATTAGAAAGTACCATGCTGCAGAATTTGGTGTGCCATTTCATGATTCTCTTGAAAAGTCTAGCTGCCTTTAATGTCTCCTCCCATCTCACTTTGTGACTTTTAGTATGCTGGAAATATTGTATTTCTTCGCTATGACTTTACAAAAATGTCACGTCTGGTTAAATAACTCTTGTGTGAATATAATACCAGTTGAATAAGCTTGAAACTTCAAAAACTGATTTGTAATTACGGGCGGGCTGCCTTGACCTTCCATTATGAAGTTGAAGTTAGATGACGCCAAATACAATCACCCATATGCACTTTAGAGAGTCACGTGCCAGGGAGCTTATGTTGCGCTCACTGGACCTGGGGTTGATGGCGTATTCAGTGTCGGGCAAAATACATCAGTATTTTTGGATCGTAACTCCAGTATAGTGTTAATAATGTAGAGGTGACCAGGTGTGTTTACGTTGTTAGTGTTGGATGGTGGTGCAGGAAAAGAACAGTGTGATTGATATTGATTTATGACTCCTCCCACAACCCCCCCACCACTCACACATCCTCCCTGGCTGTACCCACAGAAATTTTACTAAACATCTCCTTTTCACCTAACCCCCCCCACCACTCACATCCTCACAACTGTGCCACAAAAGCCCCCCACTACTCATACAGCATCCTCACAACACTACCTAGCCCCCCCACACCCTCTGCATCCTCACAACTGTACCACAAAGACCCCCACACTACTCTTCAGCATCCTCTACAACACTACACAACCCCCCACCACTCACACATCCTCCACCCAACACTACCACAACCCCCCCACACCACTCACACATCACACTCACAACTGTGCCACCAGCCCCACACTACTCATACGCATCCTCCCCTAACACTACCACTGCACAACCCCCCACACCACTCCACATCCCTCACCCAACTGAACCACAAAGCCCCCACACTACTCATACCGCATCTCTAACTTCACCACTGCACAACCCCACCACTCACATCCTCACAACTGAACAAGTCCCCACACTACTCATACGCATCCTCCCTAACACTGCACTCACATCCTCCACAACTGAACCACAAAGCCCCCCCTACTCATACCGCATCCTCCTAACACCACTGCACTTCCCCACACCGCCTGAAATCTCCTTTCTACCACAACCCCCCCCACCACTCACACATCCTCTGGCCCCAACCGACCCCACACTACTCATACAGCATCCTCCTTACCAGCCCCCTACCACTCTACATCCTCCACACTACCCACAACCTCCCACACACCACTTACACATCCTCACAACTTTGCCACAAAGCCCCCACACTACTCTTACAACATCCTCCACAACACTACCACAACCCCCCCACCACTCACATCCTCACAGCTGTACCACAAAGCCCCACACTACTCTTACAGCATCCTCACAACACTACCACACCCCACACCACTCACACACATCATCTCCTGTACCACAAAGCCCCCACACTCTCTTACAGCATCCTCACAACACTACCACAACCCCCCACCACTCCACATCCTCATCAGCATGCCACAAAGTCCCCACTACTCTACCGCATCCTCCTAACACTACCACTGCACAACCCCACCACTCACACATCCTCTACTAGCACAAAGCCCCACACTACTCATACAGCATCCTCATAACACTACCACAACCCCCACACCACTTACAATCCTCACACACTACCACAACCTCCCACACCACTTACACATCCTCAGTACTACCACAACCCCACACCACTCACACATCCTCTATACTACACAACCCCACACACACATACATCCTCTACCACAACCCCACACCACTCATCCCCACAACACTACATAATTTTTATTTCAGTGTGGTCGACTTCTGAAACAGGCTATAAACGTCTTGTCTCAACCTCCTTCTTCCCCTACATCCTCTCTTTCTAGAGGTCTTGTAACTTTTGTTTGTTTTTTTGTTTGTTGTCTAATTTATTCATGTTGATAAAAATAATATTATTAAAAGTTTTAGGCAGCCTTTAGTAATTCTTCTGCCTGGGAAGATATTGGAAGATAATGTTATTCAATAAATGCATTTGCTACTTGTATGGTATGAATCTTAGGTTGCTGATTTATCTTCTTTCTCTATTTACACATTGCAGAGTTTCAATTGTTTCTTCTTTGACAACAACTTTCATAATATAATGTTTCTTTCTCTTTAGTCTTTTTTTTTATTTATTATTTGTGTACAACAATGCCAATTCACTTTAGTATTGGCATCACTAGAATTATACCGGCTGGTGTACACTAGTGACTCACTTGGCAGTTATTTTATTGGAATAATGTTGTGTGTAAAATATTTCTTTACTTAAAATAGATTTGCGATTTATTTGTTTATTTATTTTTTTATATATATATTTAATACATGTTTATTTTCTTAATTTATATACTTGTTTCTGAAAAAAAGGAGTATTATAACTGGTAGGTGATTTAAGGATCAAACTCAGTCCATGACTCAAAATGACTTCTGTTCATCATTTATATCTCTAAATTTTACCTTGTTGGTTTCAAGAATTAATCACAGTCATTTACTGAATATTCTTTGAAAATTAATTCAATTAATTATTTATAGGTGTGTGATCAATATTCTTTTGATATGCATTTCCTCACCTCCGAACTTGCAGAATGGCTAAATATTCTACTGGCGCAAGTCAAGGTCCACTTTCTCCTGGTAGGACTTTTGGATGATTTTACCATGTTTCCATCCTTTTTGACAGCAATATTTAAGAGGTAAGAATTTTGTCTTTTGGTGATTAAAACCCTAACCAGATTTTTTGAATTCATTCTGTAAGCTGAGATATATCATAGTGACAGCATAAACAAGGCTGAGTTTACTTTTACTAGTATTTCTTGTTCTTAGGTCATTTTGTTTTGGGCCTAAATTTATTTTTATTTTTCTGGCAGGGGGAGGTTACCATGTATGTATAATAATGTGACCTTTACGGTTAACCTATCCTAAATATTGGAATTAACACTGTTCTGATTCATAAACAAATCGATTTATGATGAGGGTCCAGGAACGTATCCCTATCCTAAGTCGGGGACTGCCTGTATACAATTTTCTTTTTCTTGCATGTTACATGTATGCACATACAATCCTACATACAAAATGCAAATAAAAAAATGATAAGGTCAAAACCATAAATGGTATAAACATTTTTTTTGTGTGAGAGGCCTGAGTGTTAGTGCCATAGCTAGCGTCAATTGGATGCATTGCAATGGTGAGTGTCGAGGCCAAGAATATACCTGGAGACCACAACTTCACATATAATACGTGATAATCTTTGACATTCCCCTCCTCCTCCCCAAAAAAGTGCATCTTATATGCCATAAAATACAGTACAGGTACTTACGTTTTGTGCTTCCATCTTGGGACTTTCTACTGCAGTTGCTGCTGCTTCAAAGTTTGCATTAGTAGCTAACACTTTTGATAGTAACAGAATGGCTTCAGTGGCATCCAAACTACTTTCTTGGTGATCTCCATTGAAAAGACGTACTGTCCATGCATAGGCAGACAATACATTCAGGATATTAAATGGTATGCATGGTGCAGGAGATGCTTTCTGAGGAAGAAAGAAGACAAAGTGAAAGTTATTTCTGTAGGTTTAAAACAGATGAAACTAGGTATTTTAGGCTTGAAAGACACACTTTTTATGACAAAATATACTGAAAATTACCATGCATCTTCCAGGATGCTAGTTGATAGTTGTAGCAGAGGTTTTCTTAGGGTCAACTGAAATCAGCCCCTGACAAAGACTGTTACAGGTTGACAACCCTTTATCCGAAATTCCAAAAACTGAAAAGCTCTGAAAACCGAAATTTTTTTATGGAGCAATTTTTTTTATTTATTTTTTTTTTTTGTAATAGCTCATTTGGCACAGGCCAACTGACCCACATCAGGCCTGGGTGAAATGTAATAGTAATAGTAATTATAATAATAATAATGATAATACAGTAATAATAATAATACTCATAGTAAATAAAATTTGTAATAAAAATACAAAAAATAAAATAAGAATGATAACATAATAATAACAATATCGTAATATTATATAATATAGTTAATAATAATAATAATAATAACAAAGAAATACAAGAATGAAAAAGATCAAAAGTGAGAAACACGATCTAGACCTATGAATTATTATTATTATTATTATTATTATTATTATTATTATAATTATAATTATTATTATTATTATTATTATTATTATTATTATATTTCAGCCCCTAGGCCCCAATGGGTCAGTGACTCAGCCCGGTGGGTTGATCCTCAAAAAAAAAATTTGAAAAACCGAAATTCCAAATCCCGAAATGAATCTGGTCCCAAGGATTTCGGATAAGGAATTGTCAACCTGTACCTCATTACAGTACTTAACAATTGCAAATATTCTCTATACAGTACAGTACTATAAAACTATTAATTTAACTAATATTGTTGATATATTGCAAAAAAAAAAAACCTTGCTGCTGTGAGGTTTATTTACTAATGGCAGCAGCAGCGCCATCTATTGAGGAATTGGTAAGGTGTGTCTGTTGTCCTAAAGAGGAATGTTTGTTTTTTATACTGTATGCAGATTCCATATTTGGACACCTATTTACAGTAGCCTCTTATATTTGGACAACCATTTAGACTCGTAAAACCTCGCAAAATTAAAATCTTCCAAATTTAAATACAACTTCATATGGAGAAAATTAATTTGAGTCTGAACTTTGATGTTTGGCTAAATTTTGCCTTATTTACCCTACTTTGAATTACTACCTGTAATAAAGCAACATCCTAATAAACCAAATCTAAAATAACACAAAGTTAAATAAAAACTAAAAACGACTAGAAAAGTTTTATGTTCTACGTCTTTAACTAGAGTTGAACCTGATGACTTGGCAACTTCAGAATCCAAGTAAAAACACACACAACAACATTTTTCAACTTTACCACCACTGGTGGGTAGAATTTTTGTTTTAAATTCGGAAACATTAATTAAAATATATACGAACAGTAAATAGGTGTGTTGTTCTTATGTAGAGTAATGAAGATATGTTTTCACATGAGCTCACTTACATATGCTATCTCACTTTTTTCTTTACCATTAATAATTAGCTACTTCCATTTTTCCATTTATTAACATTAAATAACATTACAGTTGAACCTCGGTTTACGCGTTTAATCATTTACGCGGTACCTTGCCAGAACCAAGATGCCAGATTTACGTGGTGAATTTACTCATTTACGCGGGCTTAAGTATAATTTGTTTATTTAATGAAGATATTTGTTTTAGCTCATAAAATTCATACAAATTACCCAGCCAGAATATAATTTACATTGCTGGAATTCTTATAAGATTGTAATTATTTTAAATATAAACATCATGGAATTTGCATCAGACATACAAATTTTAGATCTAATGTATGAATTTTGATTACAAAGAGCCAAAATTTTATCTTTTGTGCAAAATATATGACGATTATATTCAAAATATTCCTGGTTTTGCAAGGAATCCAATAATGTCAATTATAATATCTTAACTTTAGTCTGAGGTATTATTTATTACTAAAAATGTAAATATACTGTTTTAACCCAAACATTTCTCTGGTAGGGAGGGAGGAGGGGGGACCCAGAGAGCGGGAAGAGGGGGAGCGGAGGTGGGGTATTTTGATTGACAGATAGTGTCTGGGTTAAGTATAATTTGATTATTTACTGAAGATATTTGTTTTAACTCATAAAAGTCATAAATCACACGTCAGAAAATAATTTTACATTGCTGGAATTTATAAGATTGTGATTATTTTAAATATAAACATCATGGAATTTGCATTAGACATACAAATTTTAGATCTAATGTAAGAATTTTGATTACAAAGAGCCAAAATTTTATCCTTTGTGCAAAATATATGATGTTTATATTCAAATATTCTGGTCTTGCAAGGAATCCAGCAATGGCAATTATATTATCCTAACTTTAGTCTGAGATATTATTTATTACTGCAGTGAAACCTCATTTTACGCGGCTATTTCAACACACGGAGGCCCGCGTAAAGCGAGAAACGCGAGAAGTGAACAACAGAACATATGGGATTAAATGAAATAGAGACTGGGCCGACCTCAAACTCCACTTTTTCCTACACAATACACTACGCTTATTGCCAGTAAAATAACACTAATTTTTATGATGGTATGCACACACACAATATGAGAGAACAATCAATAGAGAATATATACTGTAGGTTAGGGTTAGAAAAAATCTGGCTATAGGGCTTCTAATTTCGTTAGTAAAGAGATGGCTATGCATTTTGGGAATGGAGGTTGGTTCTCGAGGCAGGTGGGCAGGCTATTGCCCTCAGGTGAGCCATCACACTATCCACACTATCAGTGCCTCCCTGACAACCTCAAAGTCACTCATCACTGTCTCTGTCTCTATCATCATTTGGGCTGGCAGTGTAGGTTGCGGATGAAGAACTCGGTTTTGCTTTGTTGGACGGCGTTAGTGTTACATGCTGAGTATACCTTTGATGTAGGGCTCCATAATCTGCAACAGGTGGGTAGTGAAGACTTCATACCGGTTATCGCTGGTGTCGCTTTTAAAAGGAGGAGCTTCAGTTTCTCTACACACTGATGAGCACCTCTACATTACCATATGCGATAATTTGCGATCTTCTTTGGGATGACGCGACCACCTGCCTCTTCACTGACGCCATCATCATCTAACATCTCGCCGGCAATCACATCAGGATCCCTTATCACCTCCATATGTTGCATAGTGGTCTCTGGAGAAGCCTTTTAGCTGGTAACACACTCTAAGTAGCTTCTGGCAGTCCACTGCTACTGCAAAACAGTTCGAACCTTACCAGCTTCATATATTGACTGCACCAACACTTCCAACACATGTTTCCATGCATGACTTAACCGCTGCTACATTAAGTTGATCCCATGCTCCACCAAGAAGTCCACAGCTTTTGGAGGTTGAATTTTCTCCAAAGTGTTTCCTTCACAAGTATCTCTTTGCTCTGCCAACTGTTACCTTGTCCTCTTCGCTTCTTGCCATCGGTGTCACCCAGGTTACACAACCTATCCTGTGTTGGTATAGTCGCTCAGCAGAGCTTAAAACTTCATTGGTAGAATTTGAAGCCATTGTATAGATGAATTCTGGTCCGCTGACTGATTAATGACATAGTGCTGGAGGAAGGAAGACCATTTTTTAAGTTACTTGATCCAACAGTAGGGCGAAAGTGTCCAGGTGCTGTCGGCAGCAACAAAATCTTGAATGGAAACATTCTGTTGCTCACAGAATTTCTTCACGTCGGGAACCTAAAACAGTCATCAAAACCAGGAGAGGGACAGAGTAGAGAACATCCACAGAATTTTGTATGCGAACAGCCAGTGGACATTTAGCTTGGTCATGTCCATGTTCTGTAGGCGCAAGCGGTTTGGGTGCTGTGTGGATCACTGGATAACTTGAGCTACAAAATGAGGTATTGGTAAACAGGACGGATGCGCTTCCTTTCTGCAACCTCCGCCCTGACACTTGCTGGCAGTCTTGAAAACTGCTCTTGAAGGTAGCTTTTTCCAAAAAGACTAAATTCGTCCATGTTGAACACCTGATAGTCGGTGTACTGTCCTTCCTGCATAGTCTCACATAAACGGAGGAAAACTTAGCGCAACACGGTCAGCACTAGCTCTTCACCACCAATGTTGATATTGGTGATCTTGTTCCTCTTTCTAAACCTCTGCAACCACCTAGAGTGAAGCAGTGAATTAATGCAATTCTATCTTACATGATACTGCTTGCATACAGTTCACGTACATAATACCTAACTGGAGTGTGTCCAATCGCCATGTTCCGCTCTTGCCTGACTTAATCAAGTAGCCCCACAAGTAATTTCTCCGGCCTGAGGCAACTGGTTGTGGCAATATTTCTGGATCATAGGATACCCAGACTTTGTGATGTTCATGTGCTCCTTATCTTGGCTGCATCCTTGGATTGTCCGGATCGATTCATTCACACCATGCTGGCGCTGTAGATCAACCTGTCTGTTCCTTTATCCAACTCTTGGATGATCTTATTTAATTGTAGCTTAGGGCACGTCAGATCTTCTTTGGCTTAGGGCGAAGGTCCAGGTAATGCAAGGTTTCTTTGTGGTGGTGGTGGTGGTGGTGGTGGTGGTCCGGGTGGCAGCCATTCTATGGAACAATAGATACAGATATACACAGGTAGCTTTGTGGAGGGGTGTAATTGACGCTGCAGGTCAACGTTTAACGCCTCAAGGGGCACGCTATTACATTAAACCAATTACAGCTAACAGGAGAGGGAGGTAATGATGCTTGGCCCAATCACAGTCTGATGGATGCTGATCGTTACATGCGCGTCACGATAGCACTGCGCATAACCTACTCCGCGCCGCTTACCCAACATGGCAGGATGGGGAGATGGCGGAGGTTTGAATCAAATGGCGAGATGACCGCCAACGCTCTCAGCGTAAAAATTACCGCACTGTGTAAAGTGAGCATTCGGGTCTGGTAGGGTATCACGTGGCGATGAAGCGTGTAAAAAAAACCACGTAAGCGGTAATACTGTATACCTTAAAATCTAATGTTTCACACATTTCTCAAAGAGGAGGAGCCAGCAAGTGTGGGAAGAGGAGGGGAGTCAGTCCATTATTTGAATGGACATTAACCTGGCTGGCGATTGTATTTCTCTTAAATATTAATTGTGTGTGCATACCATCATAAAATTAAGATGTTTTTTTACTACAACATAGGTATTGTGTAGGAAAAAGTGGAGTTGGGAGTCAGCCCAGTCTCTATTTCAATTAATCCATATGTTCTGGTTATTCCATTTACGTGTTTTTCGTTTCTGCGCTACTCCCATGGGTTCAATTGACCGTAAAATCAGGGGACCACTGTACTTAAAACAACCATATTAATTTTTTTTACATTAATTTTACTACAGCTACAACCAAGGTTTTATTTTCTGCAATCAGTCACTGGTTTTGTAAACATTAAGGAAAACAATATCGTCTCGTCTCCTCGTCTGTTTTAATATTCTCATTACAGTACAGGTATTATTAATGAATTGTATTGTTCATTTTGCACACATTAACATTAATTCAATCAAAAAGAAATTAAGTAATAAACAATTATGAATCTTTTGTACATAAGAGAAATTACGTTGTATTGTGCAGGTCTGAACGTTGGCTGCTCAAACCATTCGAGAATCAGGATTTCAGCGGTCAATTATATTGTGTAGTGTTTTTTGGTGTCCAAATATAAAGCGTTGAATTAAAAACTATGAAATTTGAGAACCTACTGTAGACTGTAAAAACCTACATAATAATAAATCGTCCAAATTTAAATACAACTTCCTATGGAGAAAATTTATTTGAGTCTGGTACTTTCGATTTTGGCTAAATTTTGCCTTATTTACCTACAGTTCTTTTTGGGTAATTACTACCTGTAATAAAAGCAACAACCTAATAAACTAGGATTTGAAGATGAATAAAATGCTTTTGACTGTTTTACTGGACATGATATTTAGAGATTTACAGGGTTTTATATTTATTGTTTGCTTACCAAAAATTTTAATTCAAATTTTTACGAGGTTTTTTTTACTTTTAACTAAAGATTTTTTTTATTTAGGCGTTGATATACATGTTTTTTGCTTACCTTCTACTGTTGGAAAATATTTTCCGTTGTTGTCATACTGACAAAAACAAGAGAAAAGAATGTAAACACTACAGCCAGCTAGGCCGAAGGTGACCAGGTGTATAAAATAAGTGCTGTATTAAAGATTTCACCTTCTTATACAGATTTTTTTTTAAATTGATGAAAATGACGACTGTTAAGCAGTTCTAAGTGATGATATTCAAAGAGGTGTGTACTTGTACCAAAAAGGGCTGTATATCAAGCAATGGTTTCACTGGTCCCGTTGGTGACGCAGCTACCAGGGAGAGTACTGCCTGGGGAATATTAGGAAGCATAATATGTTGTCTAATGGAAGACCCTGCTGCGTATGGCATCACAAAAGTGTGACCAAATCCCAGTTGCTGATCTGATTTTCTGCCTCATTTACACACAATTGTAGTTTCTCAATTGTTTCTCTTTTAACTGACACATACATATATTGTTTCTCACTCTTGATTTTTTTTAATTTTGTATTTCTTTATGGTTTTATTATTATTATTATTATTATTATTATTATTATTATTATTATTACATTTTTAAGCCCCTAGGCCCGATGTGGGTCAGTGACGGTTCCAGGTGGAAGCAATCTGATAAAAAAATAAATAAATAAAAAATAATACAGTTGTACCAGCTTTCAGCGGTCAATTGAACCACAGTGTACAGCGTTAAGTGAACAACAGAACATATGGGATTAATTCCAATAGAGACTGGCCCGACCCCAAACTCCACTTTTGGCGACAATATGTTGTAGTAAAATTTTCTCTTAACTTTATGATGGTATGAACAAACAAGTAATATAGAAGAGGTTAGGTTAGGAAAAATAAAAGGTTAAGTAAGGAAAAATAAAAGGTTAGGTTAGGAAAACTAAAAGGTTAGGTGTAACACTTACTTTAGTAGAAGAGATGGAGTGAGCATCTCGGGGATGGGCGGAGGGAGGGAGGAGGGGGAGGGAGGGAGGGGGGAGGGAGGGAGGGAGAGGCAGGCGAGGCGGTGGCGAGTGAAGGCCGAGGAATCTAAAATAGCGTCTCGAGCTGGACACTCTCTTGGCGTATATGGGTAGATGCGACGTTAAGTAGTTGGTTTCTGTAGAAGTGGCTTAAGGTGAAACCTCGTAAAACAGGGTACAACTGTAATTTATTTTCCTAGAAATTTTCATTTCAAAATCAAATCTTCCAAGCCGAAAAAATATGGTAGTGCCTCATTATTTATTGACGACTAACTTCGGCGGAGTTGAAAACTATTATAAAATGCAGTAATTTTGTGGTAGTTTATTACAAATGTGTTAAAAAGTGGTTATTTCTAAATTAAAAATAACCTAACGCTAGTTCATTTGAAAAACAAGTAGCAGAAGCATTGTTAGAAGACCTCACCAACCTAACCAAACAAACCTATCTAACCTTACACACCTTTCTAGCTGTTAATCATTTGTGTATGGAATTCCCTGTGATGAATAAAATCTCCTGGCATTAGCCAAGTGAAATATTAAAAGTGGCATCACCGTAGTGAAGAGGTTAAATAATAAGTCAGACCATGATCACTGGCCACTACTTGAACATCAGTTCAAATGTGGTGGCAGTTAGACTACGAAACTGACTAAGAAAAAAAACATGAAAAAATGAAAGTAAACCACAATTCCTGCAATTCCTTATGTAAATATAGATTATTCTTATAGTAAGCAACAACTTTTCTTTTATAGAAATCTCATAAACAAGTTTACGATCACAAAAATGGTAAAGTGATATTCTTTTGTTATGTTTACGATTTTTTTTGCTCTTTATCTTTTTCTTATTCACTGGAAAAATTAAATTTAATATTTTCAACTAAGTTAAGTTGTTATGTAAGATAAGTGAATTATAATGGAAATGCTACCAGGCATGTGAATTAAGTAAGTGATGGCCAGCTGTACCAGTGTATGCAGTATTCATTTATTTATCACAAAAATGTTAGTGCCAGTACAAACTGGAGTTTCACATCTTATTTGTATGGCCCTGTGATAAAGTTAATGTTGACGGGAAGAGAGATGGCCTTACCATCACTTCACTAAGCAAAGGAACTTCTATGACTTCTGGACAGTCTGCAGTGCGTCCTGGAGGAGATTGGCTACCTGGTTTGATTTCTTGCACTTTTGGTACTTCTTGCTCCCCGGACTCCAGGGAGGAATTAAATCTTCTAAAGCACCTTTGTTAATAAGTTCACGAAACTCTTGGCGTTCCTCCTCTGTGAGTTTTTTCCATACTGTATCACTGTCATTAGTGCGACATCTGAAAAATATCAAATAATTAAATTCTAAATTATATTTTAATTTTCTTCATAGCTAGTAAACCTTTTATACGGTACAGTATAGTCTGCATTTACGCGGTCAATTAACCCCACAGAGGTCCGCGTAAAACGAGAAACGCAGCATGTGAAATAACAGAACATTTGGGATTAATTGAAATAGAGACTAGGCCGACCCCCAAACTACACATTTTCCGACACAATATGTACGCTGTAGTAAATATAACATCTTAATTTTATGATGGTATGCACACACAATTAATATTTAGAAATATAAATAGGTTTTTAACACTTACGTTAGTAGAAAAGATGGCTGAGTACAGGGATGGGGGTTGGTTCAGCAGAAAGGCAGATTATTGGCCCTCACCTGTATCTTGTATGCTATTACCCACAGAGCTTGCAGCCTCCTTTGTCAAACCCTCAAGTCTCCACACTATCCTCCTGACTTGGCTGTGGTGGGCGGGTGAAAGAACTTCGGTAATGTTTTGATGACTGGGCGACCTTACCCTCGCGCCCTTTCCCACGTAAATGATGACATTTACCGCGTAATTAAAACATTTCATCCTGGCAAGACACCGCGTAAATGACCAAACGGTTAAACAAAATCCGCGTCAATCCAGACTATACTGTATACTATTTGAATTACAGTACTGTACAGTATTACCCCGCTTTACACGGTTTCACTTTCCGCAGATTTCTCATTTACGTGGTACCTTGCCAGGAACAGATTCACTCCATGATTGCATCTACTCATATCTGCGGTGAAGTATTTTTTTTAGCTCATAAAATTCATACAAATTACCGGCCAGAATACAATTTACCTTGCTGGAATTCTTACAATATGATGATCATTTGTTAATATGGATTTTGCATTAGACATACAAATTTTAGATCTAATGTAATAATTTGGTTTACCAAAGCAAATATTTTATCTTTGTGCAGAATATATAAGTTTACATTCAAAATATTCCCCTACCTGCAAGGAATCCAGAAATAGTATATTATCCTAACTTTGCTGGGGTATTATTTTTTAAAATTAAAATCGAGTTTTTCACCCAAACATTAATCAGAGGTAGGAGCTAATGAGCTGGGGAGGATTTGAGTCCATTATTTGAATGGACATTAACCTGGCGACTGTGTTTCTTAAATATTAATTGTGTGAGCATACCATCATAAAATTTAGATGTTATTTACTACAACATAGGTATTGTCTGGAAAAATTGGGTTTGGTGGACGAATAGGCCAGATTGATCATGTAATTTCACAATTGTTCACTGTACAGTAGTAGGAGTGACAGTTTGTCAAAAGTTTTAAAATCTAATTGCTTAGGTTGGATTATTTTCATCGGCCACGTTCGAATATGTTTGAGTTTTTTACATCATTGCATTAGAAGGTTTGTGGTACTGGGTTTGGCATGAAAGAAAAAACTGTAAAATAATAAAGGGACTGGCAATGTGGCACAACCTGTTAAAATCAAGTTATTGAATTGGATTATTAGAGCTACTGTGTACACTGGTTCATAATATGCTATTGTTTTACAACTCAATGCGCTACAAAATTCGGATATTTTTGATACCCATCGTATATTTAAAACCAGGGAATATATACCTTGGCGTGGATAGATTCCGTGGAATGAATTCAGGACATTCCGCTCATGGAACATTACAAACTCGTATATGTGCCAATGGCAGGCCAATGGCAATATTTACAGAGTTTGTTGACTCCGGACTGATGCCTGAATTTATTCAGAATCATGATATCAATAGATCCCAGGACTGATCAATTCAGCCCAAGTAGCGACTTGGACAATTAAGGACAAAATCTCGGTGTGCTGAATAAAATATTGTTCAATAGGTGGTGATATTGAATTGCTGAAAGTTGTTTTTTCTGTGTTGTTTTGCAGTTAGTTCCAAAGGGCGCCACCAAGATGGTGCGTCCTAGATTAGCAACACTTCCAGCTGCGCCAGGGTAGCGATAAGGTGTTCGGGGTTCGGATGCCTCTGCCATCTAACAAGTTGCCTCTGAACAAGGAAGTTGGAAGTGCTTTATGAAGCAGAAAACGAGAGGTTAGGAGAAGAACAAATGCTTTTGATTATATGGATGCCACCAACAAGGTGACTGAGAAGGTACTGGATGTGTATAGAGGCCACTGTCCCACTATCTCTGAAATCGGTGGAGAGTCCACGCAGGAGGATGCGGAGAGTCGATGATGATGAAGGAAATGGACAGAAACAGAAAGGAAGAAAGCGAAGAACGGGAAGCTGAAGATGAGGTTCGAGGTAAGCTGGATTGTTTGATGTGGCAGGCGACAGCGAATACACGAGAGAAAAGCTGGCACCAGAGCAGAGGAGGGCTGCGGTTGACTTGTGACTGCCAAGCTGAAAGAAGAGAGGAAGAAGGAAGAGGGCGAAGGGCTGAGGAAGAGGAAAACCAGAAGATGAGGTCAAAAGAGTAAGGAGGAGATGGAGAGGATGTGGTGTAAAGTATGCGGCAGTGGATGACAGTGCTCAGGAAGAAGATAGTGATTATAAGGATGTCAATGAGCAATGGTTCAGTATGGTCGACAGGGAGCAAGATCAGAGAAGAAAAGGGAGAAAGAAGCCGAGGACAGGATCGGAGAAACTGCTGACAGGTTCAAGGTATCCAATGATGCAGTGGCTCACATCGTAAACACCATCAGAGCGCAGACAACATCATAACTGAAGGACAAGTCTAAAGTGACTAACTGGAAGAAAGTGGAAGAGTCAGGAAGAGGTCACGAGAACAGAAAAGTTCAGGGATTCAAGGTCAGAGGTCTCATGGTAGATGAGTTGTAAACAATAGCATATTATGAACCAGTGTACACAGTAGTCGAATAATCCAATTCAATAACTTGATTTTAACAGGTTGTGCCACATTGCCAGTCCTTTATTATTTAGTTTTTTCGCATTTTGCCAAACCAAAGTATCCACCCTTCATGCAATGATGTAAAAAACTCAAACATATTCGGAATTAGCGTGGCCGATAATAATCCCAAGCAATTAGATTTTGAAAACTTTTGCCAAACTGTCACTCCCTACTGTACAGTAATATCTCCGTCAGCTGGAATCCATCAAAACGGAAATCTCCGATAGCCGGAATTGAAATCTGCTCGGAATACCATTCTCAAAGCTGTGCAAAAACTTCCGGATTTAGGAACAAATTTTCCCAAGTTAAAAATCGAGAGAATTTTCAAAAAAAGTCTTGAGTAAAGGTGAATGTTAAATTATTTTTTGGGAGGGACCCGACCTGACTCAAAGCCAGATGGAGGTAGGGTGGGGAATTAGTGGTCTCGTATTACTGACCATCTGAAGGAATGTCAGGTCACTTTGTGGCTGGAGGATTAGTGGGTCTCATGACCTGAAGATGTCTTGAATAAACACGAAACATAAAGTATTTTTAGGGAGATTATGGTGGTATAAGTATAAATGAGCAAAGTTGTATCCCTTCAACATTACATTACATAACATTTTAAAATATGGAGTGAGAAAGGTTAGAGAGATTAGAGAGATGGAGTGGAAAGGAGTGATAACATGCACCCGTGTTGCCAAGCGATAAGCTCCTCAGCAGCTGATCTTTTAATTCGCCTCTATTCAGTTACACAAGACCCTCACTGGATGTTTGTTGTCTTAATTCCTCTCTCTCTGTGTGTGTGTGTGTGTGTGTGTGTGTGTGTGTGTGTGTGCGTGCGTGCGTGCGTGCGTGCGTGCGTGCGTGCGTGCGTGCGTGCGTGCGTGCGTGCGTGCGTGCGTTTATGGGAAGATATTGGAAGCATAATGTGTTGTCTAATGGTAAACCCTGCTGCCATATGGCATCACGAAAATTGCAGGGTCTCAATTGTTTCTCTTACCATTGACAACACAAAATAAATATATCTTTTCTCACTTTTTATCTTTTTTTTCATTTTTGTATTTACAGTTCTTTACAATTAATACTACTATTATTATTACAGTTACTATATTATTATCATCATTATTTTATTTTTGTTTGTTTTATCATAAATTTTATACAGTTAACCCTCACTTTACGAGGTTAATGTAACCCGGAGGGTACAGCGGAAAGCGAGAAATGCGTAAAGTGAATAACATAACATATGGGATTAATTGAAATGGAGTCCAGGCCGATCCCCAAACTCCACTTTTTGACGACACATAACTATGCTGTAGTAAAAATAACATCTTAATTTTATGATGGTACATGCACACAATTAATACATAAGAGAAATAGAGAAATACAGTCGCCAAGTTAATGTCCATTCAAATAATGGACACGACTCCCTCCCCCTCTCACACTACACTGCCGGCTCTTCCCTCTCTGAGAAATTTTGGGGGGAAAACCAGGTATAGTAATAAATAATACCTCAAACTAAAGTTAGGATAATATAATTGACATTGCTGGATTCCTTGTAAGACCAGGAATATTTTGAATATAAATGTCATATATTTTTCACAAAAGATAACATACTTACTCAGATTAAACATTTTATCTAAAAATTTTATGTCTAATGCAAAATATATGATGTTTTTATTCAAAATGATCACCAAATTGTAAGAATGCCAACAATGTAAATTATATTCTGGCCGGGTAATTTGTATGAATTTTATGAGCTAAAACAAATATCTTCAGTTAATAAAAAAAAAAAAATATTCTTCACAAAACTATCTGTCAATCAAAGTACCCCACCTTGCCTCCCCCCCCCCTCTTCCAACCACACGGTCAGTCCCAACCCTCCCCCCCACCCCCCACCAATCCTCCCTTCAAGAGATGTTGGGTGAAAAATTTAGATTTTAACATTTTGTATTAAATAATACCTCAGATTAAAGTTAGGATAATATAATTGACATTGCTGGATTCCTTGTAAGACCAGGAATATTTTGAATATAAACGTCATATATTTTGCACAAAAGATAACATACTTACTCAGATTAAACATTTTATCTAAAAATTTTATGTCTAATGCAAAATATATGATGTTTATATTCAAAATGATCACCAAATTGTAAGAATTCCAGCAATGTAAATTATATTCTGGCCGGGTAATTTGTATGAATTTTATGAGCTAAAATAAAAATCTTCAGTTAATAAAAAAAAAAAATTCTTCACACGGTAACAGATGGTCGGTCGCCGGTCCCTCCCTCCCTCCCCCCACCCCCCACCAACGTCCCTACTAGATAAATGTGTGGGAATACCAGACTGTTTACCTTTTTAGTAATAAATAATAAATCAGACTAAAGTTAGGATAATATAATTGACATTGCTGGATTCCTTGTAAGACCAGGAATATTTTGAATATAAATATCATATATTTTGCACAAAAGATAACATATTTACTCAAGAGTAAACATTATATCTAAAATTTGTATGTCTAATGCAAAATCTATGATGTATATATTCAAAATGATCATCAAATTGTAAGAATTCCAGCAATGTAAATTATATTCTGGCCGGATAATTTGTATGAATTTTATGAGCTAAATTAAAAAAAATTATACTTCACCGTGTAAAGGGGTACATCCACCGCGGAATGTGAGCATCCTGGGTTCTGGCAGGGCACCGCGTAAACGTGGAAACGCGGAATGTGGGACCGCGTAAAGTGAGGGTTGACTGTATACTGTATTATGAATTATTATGACTATTATTTATTTTTATTATTATTATTATTATTATTATTATTATTATTATTATTATTACATTACTTTATTTCACCCCCAGGCTCCGATGTGGCCAGTGACCTGTGCCTGGGTGGCTAATCTATAAAAAAAAAAAAAAAAAAAAAGAATAATTAAATAAATAAATAAACAAATGTGTGTGTGTGTGTGTGTGTGTGTGTAGGTGTGTAGGCGTGGGTGTGTAGGCGTGTGTGTGTAGGTGTGTGTGTGTGTGTGTGTGTGTGTGTGTGTGTGTGTGTGGGGCGTGTGTGTGTGTGGGTGTGTGTGGGCGTGTGTGTGTGGGGTGTGTGTGTGTGTGTGTGTGTGTGTAGGTGTGTGTGTGTGTGTGTGTGTGGTTGTGTGTGTGTGTGTGTGTGTGTGTGTGTGTGTGTGTGTGTGTGTGTGTGTGTGTGTGTGTGTGTGTGGTTGTGTGTGTGTGTGTGTGTGTGTGTGTGTGTAGTTCTGGAGGTGTGTGTGTGGTTGTGGGAGGTGTGTGTGTGTTGTGGAGGTGTGTGTGTGTGTGTGGTTGTGGAGGTGTGTGTGTGTTTGTGGAGGTGTGTGTGTGCAAAATAAGGAATGCTTATACTGTACTGAAATTAATTGCTATCTTACAAGAATTCCAGCAATACATGTTATATTCTCGTAAGTCAATTCAATGACATTTTATAAACTTTAATCTAACCTCTGTGGGGAGGGGAGGGGGGGGTAAAGTGACAGCGCCACCCCCCTCCCACAAGGGTCGTCTCACTGTTTACCTACTGTACTGACTCATTCATGATACAATATTGTTTATTTCTTTTTTATTAATTAGTACAGATGCATTAACCGGTATAGCGTCAACGGCATAACAGTTACGCTGATATACTTTCGAGATAATCGAATAAGTACTGTAAAATCTATACTTATAATGCAAAAGTGAAACCAAATAAAAAATAAATAATTATAAAATCATACAAAAAAAATACATATTGGTGAAAATTATTAAGAAAATAAGTGTAAATAATATGAAAAAGGAAAAATATATTGATGTTCCAAAATCGAGATAGACAATAAATAAAGAAAAAACAGCTACAGACAGTGAAAACTTACGGTAATTAGCATAATTCCACTCTCACCCGATGAAAAACAACACCCGTAAAACTCTACAGGTTCTACGCGTAAGCTTTCAATGCCGTGATACGTTCACCCATGGGCGTAACTACACCTTTCATGGTCCGGTGGGTTGCTAAATTATGTTTTTCCTTCATTATATGATAGTATAAGTCCATTTCAGCCAAAATTCAAGTCTAAAAATTGCCGAAGCCAGCCGAACATAATTATATTAACTTAGCTGACGCCGTGCAGGTTAATGTAATAACCTGTGCTTATTAATACATGTACCTTTCACATACAATACAGTATAGTAATATGTATATACCTCGTAGGTAAAAAATAATGTCATTCAAGACATACAGCTAGACCCCCGACTTACGACCACATGGACTTACGTCCAGTGGTACTTACGACCTGCTTTGACCGTACGTCCGTCGGGACATACAACCGTGGCAGTCGT
>NW_024737615.1:0-55095 GCF_018991925.1 Homarus americanus
CTGATCGAGTACAAAAAAGTCCCCTGGCCCAGTATAACAAAGTTCCCATATCGAGCATAACAAAGTCCCCTGATCGATTATAACAAAGTCCCCTGGGCGAGTATAGAAAAGGGCCCTAATCGAGTAAGACAAAGTCCCCTGATCGAGTATAACAAAGTCCCCTGATCGAGTATAAAAAAGCCCCCTAGACGAGTATATTAAAGCCCCCTGATCGAGTATAACAAAGTCCCCTGATCGAGTATACCAAAGTCCCCTGGTCCAGTATAACAAAGTCCCCTGATCGAGTAGAACATATCCCCTCATCGAGTATAAAAAAGCCCCCTAGACAAGTATATTAAAGTCCCCTGATCGAGAATAACAAAGTCCACTTTTCCAGTATAACAAAGTCCCCTGATGGAGTATAACAAAGTCCTCTACACGAGTATAACAAAGTCGCCAGATCGAGTACAACAAAAGCCCCTCATCGAGTATAACAAAGTCCATTGGTCAAGTATAAAAAAGTCCCCTGGTCGAGTATAACATAAGACTCCTGATCGAGAATAACAAAGTCCCTGGTCGAGTATAACAAATTCCCCTGATCGAGTATAACACAGCCCCCTTCTCGAGTATAAGAAAGCCCCCTGGTCGAGTATAACAAAGACCCCTGGTCGAGTATGACACAGCCCCCTTCACGAGTATAAGAACGCCCCCTGATCGAGTATAACAAAGACCCATCATCGAGTCCAAACAAGGCCCCTAATCGAGTATAACAAAGTCCCCTGATCTGGTATAACAAAGGCCCCTGATCGAGTATAACAAAGGCCCCTCATCGAATATAACAAAGTTCCCTGATCGAGTATAACAAAGCCGCCTAATCGAGTATATCAAAGTCCCCTGGTCGAGTCTAACAAAGTCCACCTTATCGAGTACAACAAATTCCCCTTATCGAGTATAACAAAGTCCCCTGATCGAGTATAACAAAAGTCCCTTGATCGAGTATAACAAAGTCCCCAGATCGAGTCTAACAAAGGCCTCTCATCTAGTATAACAAAGTCCATTGGTCAAGTATAAAAAAAGTCCCCTGATCGAGTATAATAAAGTCCCCTGATCGAGTATAACAAAGCCCCCTTATCGAGTATAATAAATTCCCCTAATCGAGTATAACAATGGGCCCTGGTCGAGAATAACAAAGCCCCCTGATCGAGTATAACAAAAGTCCCCTAATCGAGTATAACAAAGTCCCCTGATCGGATATAAAAAAGTCCCCTGGTTCAGTATAACACAGTCCCCTGATCAAGTACAAAAAAGTCCCCTGGCCCAGTATAAAAAAGTACCCATATCGAGCATAACAAAGTCCCCTGATCGATTATAACAAAGTCCCCTGGTCGAGTATAGCAAAGGGCCCTGATCGAGTTGGACAAAGTCCCCTGATCGAGTATTACAAAGTCCCTTGATCGTGTATAAAAAAGACCCCTAGACGAGAATAACAAAGTCCCCTGATCGAGTATAACAAAGTCCCCTGATCGAGTATAACAAAGTCCCCTGGTCCAGTATAACAAAGTCCCCTGATCGAGTATAACATATCCCCTGATCGAGTATAACAAAGTCTCCAGGCCCAGTATAACAAAGTCCACAGATCGAGCATAACAAAGTCCCCTGATCGATTATGACAAAGTCACCCAGACAGAGTATAACAAAGGCCTCTGGTCGAGTATAACAAAGTCCCCTGGTCGAGAATAACAAAGTCCCCTGATCCTAATATCACAAATCCCCTGGACGAGTATAACAAAGTCCCCTGGTCCAGTATAACATAGTCCCCTGATCGAGTATAACAAAGTATCCTGGTCCAGTATAACAAAGTCCCCTGATCGAGTATAACATATCCCCTCATCGAGGATAGCAATGTCTCCTGGCGCAGTATAACAAAGTCCCCAGATCGAGCATAACAAAGTCCCCTGATCGATTATAACAAAGTCCCCTGGTCGAGTATAACAAAGGGCCCTCATCGTGTAAGACAAAGTACCCTGATCGAGTATAACAAAGACCCCTGATCCTAGTATAACAAAGCCCAATGGACGAGTATAACAAAGACTCCTGAACCGAGCATAACAAAGTCCCCTCATCGAGTATAACATATCCCCTGGTCGAGTATAACAAAGTCCCTGGTGGAGTATAACAAAGTCCCCTGGTCGAGTATAACAAAGTTTTCTAATCGAGTATAACAAAGGCCCCTGGTCGAGTATAACATATCCCCTGATCGAATATACCAAAGTCGTCTGCTCGAGTATAAGAAAGTCACCTGATCGAGTATAACAAAGTCCAATGGTCGAGTATAACAAAGCCCCTCATCGAGTATAACAAAGGCCCCTAATCGAGTATAACAAAGTCCCCTGATTGAGTATAACAAAGTCCCCTGATCGAGTATAACAAAGTCCTCTTGTTGAGTATAACAAAGTCCCCTGGTCAAGTATAGCAAAGTCCCCTGATCGAGTATAACAAACCCTCCTCATCGAGTATAACAAAGTCCCCTGATCGAGTATAACACAGCCCCCTGCTCGAGTATAAGAAAGTCCCCTGATCAAGTATAACAAAGTCCCCTGATCGAGTATAACAAAGGCCCCTGATCGAGTCCAAAAAAGGCCCCTCATCGAGTATAACAAAGTCCCCTGATCTAGTATAACACAGGCCCCTGATCGAGTATAACAAAGGCCCCTCATCGAGTATAACAACGTTCCCTGATCGAGTATAACAAAGTGTCCTAATAGAGTATTACAAAGTCCCCTGGTCGAGTATAACAAAGTCCCCTGTTCGAGTCTAACAAAGTCCCCTTATCGAATATAACAAATTCCCCTTATCGAGTATTACAAAGACCCCTTATCGAGTATAAGAAAGGCCGGTGATCGAGTATAAGAAAGGCCCCTGGTCGAGTATAACAAAGTCCCCTGATCGAGTATAACAAAGGTCCCCTGATCGAGTATAACAAAGTCCCCTGATCGAGTATAAAAAAGTCCCTGATCGAGTATACCAAAGTCCCCTAATCGATTATAACAAAGTCCCCTGGTCGAGTATAACTTAGTCCTCTGTTTGAGTCTAACAAAATCCGGTGATTGACTATAACAAAGGCCCCTGGTCGAGTATAACAAAGTCCTTTGATCGAGTATAACAAAGCCCCCTGGACGAGTATAACAAAGTCCCCTGATCGAGTATAACAAAGTCCCTGATCGAGTATACCAAAGTCCCCTGATCGATTATAACAAAGTCCCCTGGTCGAGTATAACAAAGTCCATTGGTCAAGTATAAAAAAGTCCCCTGGTCGAGTATAACAAAGTCCCCAAATCGAGTATAACAAAGGCCCCTCATCGAGTATAACAAAGTCCATTGGTCAAGTATAAAAAAGTCCCCTTGTCGAGTATAACAAAGTCCTTGATCGAGTATAACAAAGTCCCCTGATCGAGTATAACAAAGCCCCCTGGGCCAGTAAAACAAAGTTCCCTGATCGAGTATAACAAAGTCCATGATCGAGTATAACAAAGTCTCCTGGTCCAATATAACAAAGACCCTGATCGAGTATAACATATCCCCTCATCGAGAATAACAACGTCTCCTGGCGCAGTATAACAAAGTCCCCAGATCGAGCATAACAAAGTCCCCTGATCGATTATAACAAAGTCCCCTGATCCTCGTATAACAAAGCCCACTGGACGAGTATAACAAAGACCCCTGAACCGAGTATAAGAAAGTCCCCTGATCTAGTATAACAAAGGCCCCTGATCGAGTATAACAAAGGTCCCCTAATCGAGTATAACAAAGTCCCCTGATCGAGTATAAAAAAGTCCCTGATCGAGTATACCAATGTCCCCTGATCGATTATAACAAAGTACCCTGGTCGAGTACAACTTAGTCCTCTGTTTGAGTCTAACAAAATCCGGTGATCGACTATAACAAAGGCCCCTGGTCGAGTATAACAAAGTCCCCTGTTCGAGTCTAACAAAGTCCCCTTATCGAGTATAACAAATTCCCCTTATCAAGTATTACAAAGACTCCTTATCGAGTATAACAAAGTCCGGTGATCGAGTATAACAAAGGCCCCTGGTCGAGTATAACGAAGTCCCCTGATCGAGTATAACAAAGGTCCCCTGATCGAGTATAACTAAGTCCCCTGATTGAGTATAAAAAAGTCCCCTGGCCCAGTATAACAAAGTCCCCATATCGAGTATAACAAAGTCCCCTTATCGATTATATCAAAGTCCCCTGGTCGAGTATAGCAAAGGGCCCTAATCGAGTAAGACAAAGTCCCCTGATCGAGTATAACAAATTCCTCTTATCGAGTATAACAAAGTCCCCTTATCGAGTATAACAAAGACCCCTGAACCGAGTATAACAAAGTCCCCTTATCGAGTATAACAAAGTCCCCTGATCGAGTATAACAAAAGTCCCCTGATCGCGTATAACAAAGTTCCCTGATCGGGTATAAAAAAGTCCCCTGGTCCAGTATAACAAAGTCCCCTGATCGAGTATAACAAAGGCCCCTGGACGTGTATAACAAAGTCCCCTGATCGAGTATACCAAAAGTCACTTGAAGTATAACAAAGTCCCTTGGTCGAGTATAACAAAGTTTTCTTATCGAGTATAACAAAGGCCCCTGGTCGAGTATAACAAAGTTCTCTGATCGAGTATAACAAAATTCCCCTGATCGAGTATAACAAAGTCCCTTAATCAAGTATAGCAAAATCTCCTCATCGAGTATAACATATCCCCTGATCGAGTATAAAAAAGTCCTCTGGTCGAGTATAACAAAGTCCCCTGATCGAGCATAACAAAGTCCCCTGGTCGAGTATAACAAAGTCCCCTGATCGAGGATAACCAAAGCCCCTCATCGAGTATAACAAAGTCCCATGATTGAGTATAACAAAGTCCCCTGATCGAGTATAACAAAGTCCTCTGGTTGAGTATTACAAAGTCCCCTGATCAAGTATAATATAACCCCTGATCGCGTAAAACAAAATTCCCCTGATCGAGTATGACAAAGTCCCTTGATTAATTTTAAAAAAGTCCCCTGGTTGAGTATAACAAAGTTCCTTGATCGAGTATAACAAAGTCCCCTGGTCGCGTATAACAAAGCCCCCTCATCGAGCATAACAAGGGCCCCTAATCGAGTATAACAAAGTCCCCTGATTGAGTATAAAAAAGTCCCCTGATCGAGTATAACAAAGTCCTCTGGTTGAGTATAACAAAGTCCCCTGATCGAGTATAACATATCCCCTGATCGAGTATAACAAAATTCCCCTGATCGAGTATGACAAAGTCCCTTGATTAATTTTAAAAAAGTCCCCTGGTTGAGTATAACAAAGTTCCTTCATCGAGTATAACAAAGTCCCCTGGTCGCGTATTACAAAGCCCCCTCATCGAGCATAACAAGGGCCCCTAATCGAGTATAACAAAGCCCCCTCATCGAGTAAAACAAAGGCCCCTAATCGAGTATAGCAAAGTCCACTGATCGAGTATAACATATCCCCAGATCGAGTAAAACAAAGTCCTCTGGTCAAGTATAAAAAAGTCCCCTGATCGAGTATAACATATCCCCTGATCGAGTATATCAACGTTTCCTGACCCAGTATAACAAAGTCCCTAGATCGAGCATAACAAAGCCCCCTGGACGAGTATAACAAAGTCCCCTGATCGAGTATAACAAAGTCCCCTGATCGAGTATAACAAAGTCTCCTGGTCCAGTATAACAAAGTCCCCTGATCGAGTATAACATATCCCCTCATCGAGGATAACAACGTCTCCTGGCGCAGTATAACAAAGTCCCCAGATCGAGCATAAACAAAGTCCCCTGATCGATTATAACAAAGTCCTCTGGTCGAGTATAACAAAGGGCCCTCATCGAGTAAGACAAAGTCCCCTGATCGAGTATAACAAAGTCCCCTGATCCTAGTATAACTAAGCCCAATGGACGAGTATAACAAAGACCCCTGAACCGAGCATAACAAAGTCCCCTAATCGAGTATAACATATCCCCTGATCGAGTATAATAAAGTCCCTGGTGGAGTAAAACAAAGTCCCCTGGTCGAGTATAACAAAGTTTTCTAATCGAGTATAACAAAGGCCCCTGGTCGAGTATAACGAAGTCCTCTGAACGAGTATTACAAAGTCCCCTGATCAAGTATAACAAAGTCCCCTAATCAAGTATAACAAAGTCCCCTGATCGAGTATAACATATCCCCTGATCGAATATACCAAAGTCGTCTGCTCGAGTATAAGAAAGTCCCCTGATCGAGTATAACAAAGTCCCCTGGTCGAGTATAACCCCTCATAGTCCCCTGGTCGAGTATAACAAAGTCCATGATCGAGTATAACAAAGGCCCCTCATTGAGTATAACAAAATCCCTTGGTCAAGTATAAAAATATTCCCCTGGTCGAGTATAACAAAGTCCTCTGATCGAGAATAACAAAGTCCTCTGGTCGAGTATAAATAAGTCCCCTGAGGGAGTATAACAAAGTCCCCTGATCGAGTATAACAAAGTCCCCAGAGCGAGTATAACAAAGGCCCCTCATCGAGTATAACAAAGTCCATTGGTCAAGTATAAAAAAGTCCCCTGGTCGAGTATAACAAAGTCCCCTGATCGAGTATAACAATGTCCCCTGGTCGAGTATAGCAAAGTCCCCTGATCGAGTATAACAAAGCCTCCTCATCGAGTATAGCAAAGTCCATTGGTCAAGTATAAAAAAGTCCCCTGGTCGAGTATAACAAAGTCCCCTGATCGAGTTTAACAAAGTCCCCTGGTCGAGTATAAAAAAGTCCCCTGAAGGAGTATAACAAAGTCCCCTGATCGAGTATAACAAAGTCCCCAGATCGAGTATAACAAAGGCCCCTCATCGAGTATAACAAAGTCCATTGGTCAAGTATAAAAAAGTCCCCTGGACGAGTATAGCAAAGTCCCCACATCGAGTATAACAAAGCCTCCTCATCGAGTATAACAAAGTCCCCTGATCGAGTATAAAAAAGACCCCTAGACGAGAATAACAAAGTCCCCTGATCGAGTATAACAAAGTCCCCTGATCGAGTATAACAAAGTCCCCTGGTCCTGTATAACAAAGTCCCCTGATCGAGTATAACATATCCCCTGATCGAGTATAACAAAGTCTCCAGGCCCAGTATAACAAAGTCCACAGATCGAGCATAACAAAGTCCCCTAATCGATTATAACAAAGTCACCCAGACCGATTATATCAAAGGCCTCTGGTCGAGTATAACAAAGTCCCCTGGTCGAGAATTACAAAGTCCCCTGATCCTAATATAACAAAGCCCCCTGGACGAGTATAACAAAGTCCCCTGGTCCAGTATAACATAGTCCCCAGATCGAGTATAACAAAGTATCCTCGTCCAGTATAACAAAGTCCCCTGATCGAGTATAACATATCCCCTCATCGAGGATACCAATGTCTCCTGGCGAAGTATAACAAAGTCCCCAGATCGATCATAACAAAGTCCCATGATCGATTTTAACAAAGTCCCCTGGTCGAGTATAACAAGGGGCCCTCATCGAGTAAGACAAAGTACCCTGATCGAGTATAACAAAGACCCCTGATCCTAGTATAACAAAGCCCAATGGACGAGTATAACAAGAACCCCTGAACCGAGCATAACAAAGTCCCCTCATCGAGTATAACATATCCCCTGGTCGAGTATATCAAAGTCCCTGGTGGAGTATAACAAAGTCCCTTGGTCGAGTATAACAAAGTTTTCTAATCGAGTATAAGAAAGTCACCTGATCGAGTATAACAAAGTCCCCTGGTCGAGTATAACAAAGCCCCTCATCGAGTATAACAAAGGCCCCTAATCGAGTATAACAAAGTCCCCTGATTGAGTATAACAAAGTCCCCTGATCGAGTATAACAAAGTCCTCTTGTTGAGTATAACAAAGTCCCCTGGTCAAGTATAGCAAAGTCCCCTGATCGAGTATAACAAACCCTCCTCATCGAGTATAACAAAGTCCCCTGATCGAGTATAACACAGCCCCCTGCTCGAGTATAAGAAAGTCCTCTGATCAAGTATAACAAAGTCCCCTGATCGAGTATAACAAAGGCCCCTGATCGAGTCCAAAAAAGGTCCCTCATCGAGTATAACAAAGTCCCCTAATCTAGTATAACAAAGGCCCCTGATCGAGTATAACAAAGGCCCCTCATCGAGTATGACAAAGTTCCCTGATCGAGTATATCAAAGCCGCCTAATCGAGTATTACAAAGTCCCCTGGTCGAGTATAACAAAGTCCCCTGTTCGAGTCTAACAAAGTCCCCTTATCGAGTATAACAAATTCCCCTTATCGAGACCCCATCGAGTATAACAAAGGTCCCCTGATCGAGTATAACAAAGTCCCCTGATCGAGTATAAAAAAGTCCCTGATCGAGTATACCAAAGTCCCCTAATCGATTATAACAAAGTCCCCTGGTCGAGTATAACTTAGTCCTCTGTTTGAGTCTAACAAAATCCGGTGATTGACTATAACAAAGGCCCCTGGTCGAGTATAACAAAGTCCTTTGATCGAGTATAACAAAACCCCCTGGACGAGTATAACCAAGTCCCCTGATCGAGTATAACAAAGTCCCTGATCGAGTATACCAAAGTCCCCTGATCGATTATAACAAAGTCCCCTGGTCGAGTATAACAAAGTCCATTGGTCAAGTATAAAAAAGTCCCCTGGTCGAATATAACAAAGTCCCCAAATCGAGTATAAAAAAGGCCCCTCATCGAGTATAACAAAGTCCATTGGTCAAGTATAAAAAAGTCCCCTTGTCGAGTATAACAAAGTCCTTGATCGAGTATAACAAAGTCCCCTGATCGAGTATAACAAAGCCCCCTGGGCGAGTATAACAAAGTTTCCTGATCGAGTATAACAAAGTCACTGATCGAGTATAACAAAGTTTCCTGGTCCAATATAACAAAGACCCTGATCGAGTATAACATATCCCCTCATCGAGTATAGCAACGTCTCCTGGCGCAGTATAACAAAGTCCACAGATCGAGCATAACAAAGTCCCCTGATCAATTATAACAAAGTCCCCTGGTCGAGTATAACAAAGGGCCCTCATCGAGTAAGACAAAGTCCATTGATCGAGTATAACAAAGTCCCCTGATCCTAGTATAACAAAGCCCACTGGACGAGTATAACAAAGACCCCTGAACCGAGTATAAGAAAGTCCCCTGATCTAGTATAACAAAGGCCCCTGATCGAGTATAACAAAGGTCCCCTGATCGAGTATAACAAAGTCCCCTGATCGAGTATAAAAAAGTCCCTGATGGAGTATACCAAAGTCCCCTCATTTGATTATAACAAAGTCCCCTGGTCGAGTATAACTTAGTCCTCTGTTTGAGTCTAACAAAATCCGGTGATCGACTATAACAAAGGCCCCTGGTCGACCATAACAAAGTCCCCTGTTCGAGTCTAACAAAGTCCCCTTATCGTGTATAACAAATTCCCCTTATCGAGTATTACAAAGACTCCTTATCGAGTATAACAAAGTCCGGTGATCGAGTATAACAAAGGCCCCTGGTCGAGTATAACAAAGTCCCCTGATCGAGTATAACAAAGGTCCCCTGATCGAGTATAACAAAGTACCCTGATCGAGTATAAAAAAGTCCCCTGGCCCAGTATAACTAAGTCCCCATATCGAGTATAACAAAGTCCCCTTATCGATTATATCAAAGTCCCCTGGTCGAGTATAGCAAAGGGCCCTAATCGAGTAAGACAAAGTCCCCTGATCGAGTATAATAAAATCCTCTTATCGAGTATAACAAAGTCCCCTTATCGAGTATAACAAAGACCCCTGAACCGAGTATAACAAAGTCCCCTTAACGAGTATAACAAAGTCCCCTGATCGAGTATAACAAAAGTCCCCTGATCGCGTATAACAAAGTTCCCTATTCGGGTATAAAAAAAGTAGCCTGGTCCAGTATAACAAAGTCCCCTGATCGAGTATAACAAAGGCCCCTGGACGTGTATAACAAAGTCCCCTGATCGAGTATACCAAAAGTCCCTTGATCGAGTATAACAAAGTCCCTTGATCGAGTATAACAAAGTTTTCTTATCGAGTATAACAAAGGCCCCTGGTCGAGTATAACAAAGTTCTCTGATCGAGTATAACAAAATTCCCCTGATCGAGTATAACAAAGTCCCTTAATCAAGTATAGCAAAATCTCCTCATCGAGTATAACATATCCCCTGATCGAGTATAAAAAAGTCCTCTGGTCGAGTATAACAAAGTCCCCTGATCGAGCATAACAAAGTCCCCTGGTCGAGTATAACAAAGTCCCCTGATCGAGGATAACCAAAGCCCCTCATCGAGTATAACAAAGTCCCATGATTGAGTATAACAAAGTCCCCTGATCGAGTATAACAAAGTCCTCTGGTTGAGTATTACAAAGTCCCCTGATCAAGTATAATATAACCCCTGATCGCGTAAAACAAAATTCCCTGATCGAGTATGACAAAGTCCCTTGATTAATTTTAAAAAAGTCCCCTGGTTGAGTATAACAAAGTTCCTTGATCGAGTATAACAAAGTCCCCTGGTCGCGTATAACAAAGCCCCCTCATCGAGCATAACAAAGGCCCCTAATCGAGTATAACAAAGTCCCTGATTGAGTATAAAAAAGTCCCCTGATCGAGTATAACAAAGTCCTCTGGTTGAGTATAACAAAGTCCCCTGATCGAGTATAACAAAATTCCCCTGATAGAGTATGACAAAGTCACCTGATTAATTTTAAAAAGTCCCCTGGTTGAGTATAACAAAGTTCCCTGATCGAGTATAACAAAGCCCCCTCATCGAGTAAAACAAAGGCCCCTAATCGAGTATAACAAAGTCCACTGATCGAGTATAACATATCCCCTGATCGAGTATAACAAAGTCCTCTGGTCAAGTATAAAAAAGTCCCCTGATCGAGTATAACATATCCCCTGATCGAGTATAACAAAGTCTCCAGGCCCAGTGTAACAAAGTACCAAGATCGAGCATAACAAAGTCCCCTGATCGATTATAACAAAGTTACCCAGACCGTGTATAAGAAAGGCCTCTGGTCGAGTATAACAAAGTCCCCTGGTCAAGAATAACAAAGTCCCCTGATCGTAATATAACAAAGCCCCCTGGACGAGTATAACAAAGTCCCCTGGTCCAGTATAACAAATTCTGGATCGAGTATATATAACATATCCTGATCGAGAGCACAATATTTCCTGACCCAGTATAACAAAGTCCCCAGATCGAGCATAACAAAGTCCCCTGATCGATTATAACAAAGTCACCCAGACCGAGTATAAGAAAGGCCTCTGGTCGAGTATAACAAAGTCCCCTGGACGAGAATCACAAAGTCCCCTGATCGTAATATAACAAAGCCCCCTGGACGAGTATAACAAAGTCCCCTGGTCCAGTATAACAAATTCCCCTGATCGAGTATAACATATCCCCTGATCGAGTATAACAACATTTCCTGACCCAGTATAACAAAGTCCCCAGATCGAGCATAACAAAGTCCCCTGATCGATTATAACAAAGTCACCCAGACCGAGTATAAGAAAGGCCTCTGGTCGAGTATAACAAAGTCCCCTGGACGAGGAACAAGAAAGTCCTCTGGTTGAGTATAACAAAGTCCCCTGATCGAGTATAACATATCCCCTGATCGAGTATAACAAAATTCCCCTGATAGAGTATGACAAAGTCCCCTGATTAATTTAAAAAAAGTCCTTTGGTTGAGAATAACAAAGTTCCCTGATCGAGTATAGCAAAGCCCCCTCATCGAGTAAAACAAAGGCCCCTAATCGAGTATAACAAAGTCCACTGATCGAGTATAATATATCCCCTGATCGAGTATAACAAAGTCCTCTGGTCAAGTATAAAAAAGTCCCCTGATCGAGTATAACATATCCCCTGATCGAGTATAACAAAGTCTCCAGGCCCAGTATAACAAAGTCCCAAGATCGAGCATAACAAAGTCCCCTGATCGATTATAACAAAGTCACCCAGACCGAGTATAAGAAAGGCCTCTGGTCGAGTATAACAAAGTCCCCTGGTCGAGAATAACAAAGTCCCCTGATCGTAATATAACAAAGCCCCCTGGACGAGTATAACAAAGTCCCCTATTCCAGTATAACAAATTCCCCTGATCGAGTATAACATATCCCCTGATCGAGTATAACAACGTTTCCTGACCCAGTATAACAAAGTCCCCAGATCGAGCATAACAAAGTCCCCTGATCGATTATAACAAAGTCACCCAGACCGAGTATAAGAAAGGCCTCTGGTCGAGTATAACAAAGTCCCCTGGACGAGAATAACAAAGTCCCCTGATCGTAATATAACAAAGCCCCCTGGACGAGTATAACAAAGTCCCCTGGTCCAGTATAACAAATTCCCCTGATCGAGTATAACATATCCCCTGATCGAGTATAACAAAGTTTCCTGACCCAGTAAAACAAAGCCCCCTGGACGAGTATAACAAAGTCCCCTGATCGAGTTTAACAAAGTCCCCTGATCGAGTATAACAGAGTCTCCTGGTCCAGTATAACAAAGTCCCCTGATCGAGTATAACATATCCCCTCATCGAGGATAACAACGTCTCCAGGCGCAGTATAACAAAGTCCCCAGATCGAGCATAACAAAGTCCCCTGATCGATTATAACAAAGTCCTCTGGCCGAGTATAACAAAGGGCCCTCATCGAGTAAGACGAAGTCCCCTGATCGAGTATAACAAAGTCCCCTGATCCTTGTATAACAAAGCCCAATGGACTAGTATAACAAAGACCCCTGAACCGAGCATAACAAAGCCCCCTAATCGAGTATAACATATCCCCTGATCGAGTATAACAAAGTCCCTGGTGGAGTAAAACAAAGTCCCCTGGTCGAGTATAACAAAGTTTTCTAATCGAGTATAACAAAGGCCCCTGGTCGAGTATAACGAAGTCCTCTGATCGAGTATTACAAAGTCCCCTGATCAAGTATAACAGAGTCCCCTAATCAAGTATAACAAAGTCCCCTGATCGAGTATAACATATCCCCTGATCGAATATACCAAAGTCGTCTGCTCGAGTATAAGAAAGTCCCCTGATCAAGTATAACAAAGTCCCCTGGTCGAGTATAACAAAGTCCCCTGATCGAGTATAACAAAAGCCCCTCATCGAGTATAGCAAAGTCCATTGGTCAAATATAGGAATGTCCACTGATCGAGTATAACAAAGTCCCTGATCGAGTATAAAAAAGTCCCCTGATCGCATATAACAAAGTCCTCTGTTCGAGTATAACAAAGTCCCCTGATCGAGTATAACAAAGGCCCCTCATTGATTATAACAAAATCCATTGGTCAAGTATAAAAAAGTCCCCTGGTCGAGTATAACAAAGTCCTCTGATCGAGAATAACAAAGTCCTCTGCTCGAGTATAAAAAAGTCCCCTGAGGGAGTATAACAAAGTCCCCAGATCGAGTATAACAAAGGCCCCTCATCGAGTATAACAAAGTCCATTGGTCAATTATAAAAAAGTCCCCTGGTCGAGTATAACAAAGTCCCCTGATTGAGTATAACAAAGTCCCCTGGTCGAGTATAGCACAGCCCCCTTATCGAGTATAACAAAGCCTCCTCATCGAGTATAGCAAAGTCCATTGGTCAAGTATAAAAAAGTCCCCTGGTCGAGTATAACAAAGTCCCCTGATCGAGTATAACAAAGTCCCCGTCGAGTATAAAAAGTCCCTGATGGAGAGTAACAAAGTCCCTGATCGAGTATAACAAAGTCCCCTAGATCGAGTATATAAGAAAGGCCACTCATCGAGTATACAAAGTCCATTGGTCAAGTATAAAAAGTCCCTGACGAGTATAACAAAGTCCTCACATCGAGTATATGCTACCGAAGTCCTGTGGTCGAGTATAGCAAAGTCCTCACATCGAGTATAACAAAGCCTCCTCATCGAGTATAACAAAGTCCCCTGATCGTGTATAAAAAAGACCCCTAGACGAGTATAACAAAGTCCCCTGATCGAGTTTAACAAAGTCCCCTGATCGAGTATAACAAAGTCCCCTGGTCCAGTATAACAAAGTCCCCTGATCGAGTATAACATATCCCCTGATCGAGTATAACAAAGTCTCCAAGCCCAGTATAACAAAGTCCACAGATCGATTATAACAAAGTCACCCAGACCGAGTATAACAAAGGCCTCTGGTCGAGTATAACAAAGTCCCCTGGTCGAGAATAACAAAGTCCCCTGATCCTAATATAACAAAGCCCCCTGGACGAGTATAACAAAGTCCCCTGGTCGAGTATAACAAAGGGCCCTCATCGAGTAAGACAAAGTACCCTAATCGAGTATAACAAAGACCCCTGATCCTAGTATAACAAAGCCCAATGGACGAGTATAACAAAGACCCCTCAACCGAGCATAACAAAGTCCCCTCATCGAGTATAACATATCCCCTGGTCGAGTATAACAAAGTCCTCCTGGTGGAGTATAACAAAGTTCCCTGGTCGAGAGTAACAGTTTTAATCGAAAGTATAACAAAGGCCCCTGGTCGAGTATAACATATCCCCTGATCGAATATAATGCCAGTTCGTTTCTTTATATAAGAAAAGTCACCTTGATCGAGTATAACAAAGTCCCCTGGTCGAGTATGCTAACAAAGCCCCCCATCGAGTATATAACAAAGGCCCCTTTAATCGAGTATAAACAAAGTCCCTGATTGAGTTCCAACAAAGTCCCCTGATCGAGTATATAACAAAGTCCTTCTGTTGGAGTATAACAAAGTCCCTCGGTCATGATAGCAGTCCCCTGATCGAGTATAACAAAACCCTCCTCATCGGCAGTACAAAAGTCCCCTGATCGAGTATAACACAGCCCCCTGCTCGAGTATAAGAAAGTACCCTGATCAAGTATAACAAAGTCCCCTGATCGAGTATAACAAAGGCCCCTGATCGAGTCCAGAAAAGGCCCGTCATCGAGTATAACAAAGTCCCGTGATCTAGTATAACACAGGCCCCTGATCGAGTATAACAAAGGCCCCGCATCGAGTATAACAAAGTTCCCTGATCGAGTATAACAAAGCCGCCTAATCGAGTATAACTAAGTCCCCTGGTCGAGTATAACAAAGTCCCCTGTTCGAGTCTAACAAAGTCCCCTTATCGAGTATAACAAATTCCCCTTATCGAGTATTACAAAGACCCCTTATCGAGTATAACTAAGTCCGGTGATCGAGTATAAGAAAGGCCCCTGGTCGAGTATAACAAAGTCCCCTGATCGAGTATAACAAAGGTCCCCTGATCGAGTATAACAAAGTCCCCTGATCGAGTATAAAAAAGTCCCCTGGTCGAGTATAGCACAGCCCCCTGATCCCGGGTATAACAAAAGAAGCCTCCTCATCGAGTATAGCAAAGTTCATTGGTCAAGTATAAAAAAGTCCCTGGTCGAGAGTATAACAAAGTCCCTGATCAGGTATAACAAAATCTGGTCGAGTATAAAAAGTCCTGATGGAGTATAACAAAGTCCCCAGATCGAGTATAGAAAGGCCACTCATCGAGTATAACAAAGTCCATTGGTCAAGTATAAAAAAGTCCCTGGACGAGTATAACAAAAGTCCACATCGAGTATAACAAAGTCCGTGTGGTCGAGAGTATAGCAAGTCCTCATCGAGTATAACAAAGCCTCCTCATCGAGTATAGCAAAAGTCCCTGATCGTGTGTAAAAGACCCTAGACGGGCGCCAACAAAGTCCCTGATCCCGAGTTTAATAAAAGTCCCTGATCCGAGTATAACAAAGTCCCCTGGTCCCGAGTATAACAAAGTCCCCTGATCGAGTATAACATATCCCCTGATCGAGTATAACAAAGTCTCCAAGCCCAGTATAACAAAGTCCACAGATCGAGCATAACAAAGTCCCCTGATCGATTATAACAAAGTCACCCAGACCGGGTATAACAAAGGCCTCTGGTCGAGTATAACAAAGTCCCCTGGTCGAGAATAACAAAGTCCCCTGATCCTAATATAACAAAGCCCCCTGGACGAGTATATCAAAGTCCCCTGGTCGAGTATAACAAAGGTCCCTCATCGAGTAAGACAAAGTACCCTGATCGAGTATAACAAAGACCCCTGATCCTAGTATAACAAAGCCCAATGGTCGAGTATAACAAAGACCCCTCAACCGAGCATAACAAAGTCCCCTCATCGAGTATAACATATCCCCTGGTCGAGTATAACAAAGTCCCTGGTGGAGTATAACAAAGTCCCCTGGTCGAGTATAACAAAGTTTTCTAATCGAGTATAACAAAGTCCCCTGGTCGAGTATAACAAAGCCCCTCATCGAGTATAACAAAGGCCCCTAATCGAGTATAACAAAGTCCCCTGATTGAGTCTAACAAAGTCCCCTGATCGAGTATAACAAAGTCCTCCTGTTGAGTATAACAAAGTCCCCTGGTCAAGTATAGCAAAGTCCCCTGATCGAGTATAACAAACCCTCCTCATCGAGTATAACAAAGTCCCCTGATCGAGAATAACACAGCCCCCTGCTCGAGTATAAGAAAGTACCCTGATCAAGTATAACAAAGTCCCCTGATCGAGTATAACAAAGGCCCCTGATCGAGTCCAGAAAAGGCCCCTCATCGAGGTATAACAAAGTCCTGATCTAGTATAACTGGGCCCTGATCAGGTATAACAAAGGCCCGCATCGGGTATAACAAAGGATTCCCTGATCGAGGTATAACAAAGCCGCCTTTGTCGAGTATAACAAAGTCCCCTGATCGAGTATAACAAAGTCCCTGTTCGAGTCTAACAAAGTCCCCTTATCGCGTATAACAAATTCCCCTTATCGAGTATAACAAAGTCCCCTTATCGAGTATAACAAAGTCCGGTGATCGAGTATAACAAAGGCCCCTCATCGAGTATAACAAAGTCCCCTGATCGAGAAAAAAAAGTCCCCTGATCGAGTATAGCAAAGTCCTCTGGTTGAGTATAACAAGTCCCCTGATCGAGTATAAAAAAGTCCCCTGATCGATTATAACAAAAGTCCCTGGTCAAATTTAACTTGAGTCTCTGTTTGAGTCTATAAAATCCGTTGATGCGACTATAACAAAGGCCCCTGGTCGAGTATAACAAAGTCCTTTGATCGAGTATAACAAAGCCCCCTGGACGAGTATAACAAAGTCCCCTGATCGAGTATAACAAAGTCCCTGATCGAGTATACCAATGTCCCTGATCGATTATAACAAAGTCCCCTGGTCGAGTATAACAAAGTCCATTGGTCAAGTATAAAAAAGTCCCCTGGTCGAGTATAACAAAGGCCCCTCATCGAGTATAACAAAGTCCATTGGTCAAGTATAAAAAAGTCCCCTTGTCGAGTATAACAAAGTCCTTGATCGAGGATAACAAAGTCCCCTGATCGAGTATAACAAAGCCCCCTGGGCGAGTATAACAAAGTTCCCTGATCGAGTATAACAAAGTCCCCTGGTCCAATATAACAAAGACCCTGATCGAGTATAACATATCCCCTCATCGAGTATAACAATGTCTCCTGGCGCAGTATAACAAAGTCCCCAGATCGAGCATAACAAAGTCCCCTGATCGATTATAACAAAGTTCCCTGGTCGAGTATAACAAAGGGCCCTCATCGAGTAAGACAAAGTCCATTGATCGAGTATAACAAAGTCCCCTGATCCTAGTATAACAAAGCCCTCTGGACGAGTATAACAAAGACCCCTGAACCGAGTATAAGAAAGTCCACTGATCTAGTATAACAAAGGCCCCTGATCGAGTATAACAAAGGTCCCCTAATCGAGTATAACAAAGTCCCCTGATCGAGTATAAAAAAGTCCCTGATCGAGTATACCAAAGTCCCCTGATCGATTATAACAAAGTCCCCTGGTCGAGTATATCTTAGTACTCTGTTTGAGTCTAACAAAATCCGGTGATCGACTATAACAAAGGCCCCTGGACGAGTATAACAAAGTCCCCTGTTCGAGTCTAACAAAGTCCCCTTATCGAGTATAACAAATTCCCCTTATCGAGTATTACAAAGACTCCTTATCGAGTATAACAAAGTCCGGTGATCGAGTATAACAAAGGCCCCTGGTCGAGTATAACAAAGTCCCCTGATCGAGTATAACAAAGGTCCCTTGATCGAGCATAACAAAGTCCCCTGATCGATTATAACAAAGTCTTCTGGTCGAGTATAACAAAGGGCCCTCATCGAGTAAGACAAAGTCCCCTGATCGTGTATAACAAAGTCCCCTGATCCTAGTATAACAAAGCCCAATGGACGAATATAACAAAGACCCCTGAACCGAGCATAACAAAGTCCCCTAATCGAGTATAACATATCCCCTGATCGAGTATAACAAAGTCCCTGGTGGAGTAAAACAAAGTCCCCTGGTCGAGTATAACAAAGTTTTCTAATCGAGTATAACAAAGGCCCCTGGTCGAGTATAACGAAGTCCTCTAATCGAGTATTACAAAGTCCCCTAATCAAGATTAACAAAGTCCCCTAATCAAGTATA
The DNA here is from genome assembly GCF_018991925.1 of Homarus americanus. Taxonomy (NCBI): domain Eukaryota; kingdom Metazoa; phylum Arthropoda; class Malacostraca; order Decapoda; family Nephropidae; genus Homarus; species Homarus americanus. Next base: position 18,496 of record NW_024737615.1, read on the forward strand.
ACAAAGTCCCCTGATCGAGTATAACATATCCCCTGATCGAGTATACCAAAGTCGTCTGCTCGAGTATAAGAAAGTCCCCTGATCGAGTATAACAAAGTCCCCTGGTCGAGTATAACAAAGTCCCCTGATCGCGTATAACAAAAGCCCCTCATCGAGTATAGCAAAGTCCATTGGTCAAATATAGGAAAGTCCACTGATCGAGTATAACAAAGTCCCTGATCGAGTATAAAAAAGTCCCCTGATCGCATATAACAAAGTCCCCTGTTCGAGTATAACAAAGCCCCCTGATCGAATATAACAAAGGCCCCTCATTGAGTATAACAAAATCCATTGGTCAAGTATAAAAAAGTCCCCTGGTCGAGTATAACAAAGTCCTCTGATCGAGAATAACAAAGTCCTCTGGTCGAGTATAAAAAAGTCCCCTGAGGGAGTATAACAAAGTCCCCTGATTGAGTATAACAAAGTCCCCAGATCGAGTATAACAAAGGCCCCTCATCGAGTATAACAAAGTCCATTGGTCAAGTATAAAAAAGCCCCCTGGTCGAGTATAACAAAGTCCCCTGATCGAGTAAAACAAATTCCCCTGGTCGAGTTTAGCACAGTCCCCTGATCGAGTATAACAAAGCCTCCTCATCGAGTATAGCAAAGTCCATTGGTCAAGTATAAAAAAGTTCCCTGGTCGAGTATAACAAAGTCCCCTGATCGAGTATAACAAAGTCCCCTGGTCGAGTATAAAAAAGTCCCCTGATGGAGTATAACAAAGTCCCCTGATCGAGTATAACAAAGTCCCCAGATCGAGTATAAGAAAGGCCACTCATCGAGTATAACAAAGTCCATTGGTCAAGTATAAAAAAGTCACCTGGACGAGTATAACAAAGTCCCCACATCGAGTATAACAAAGTCCCGTGGTCGAGTATAGCAAAGTCCTCACATCGATTATAACAAAGCCTCCTCATCGAGTATAACAAAGTCCCCTGATCGTGTATAAAAAAGACCCCCAGACGAGTATAACAAAGTCCCGTGATCGAGTATAACAAAGTCCCCTGATCGAGTATAACAAAGTCCCCTGGTCCAGTATAACAAAGTCCCCTGATCGAGTATAACATATCCCCTGATCGAGTATAACAAAGTCTCCAGGCCCAGTATAACAAAGTCCACAGATCGAGGATAACAAAGACCCCTGATCGATTATAACAAAGTCACCCAGACCGAGTATAACAAAGGCCTCTGGTCGAGTATAACAAAGTCCCCTGGTCGAGAATAACAAAGTCCCCTGATCCTAATATAACAAAGCCCCCTAGACGAGTATAACAAAGTCCCCTGGTCGAGTATAACAAAGGGCCCTCATCGAGTAAGACAAAGTACCCTGATCGAGTATAACAAAGACCCCTGATCCTTGTATAACAAAGCCCAATGGACGAGTATAACAAAGACCCCTGAACCGAGCATAACAAAGTCCCCTCATCGAGTATAACATATCCCCTGGTCGAGTATAACATATCCCCTGGTCGAGTATAACAAAGTCCCTGGTGGAGTATAACAAAGTCCCCTGGTCGAGTATAACAAAGTTTTCTAATCGAGTATAACAATGGCCCCTGGTCGAGTATAACATATCCCCTGATCGAATATACCAAAGTCGTCTGCTCGAGTATAAGAAAGTCACCTGATCGAGTATAACAAAGTCCCCTGGTCGAGTATAACAAAGCCCCTCATCCCAGGTATAACAAAGGCCCCTAATCGAGTATAACAAAAGTCCCCTGATTGAGTATAACAAAAGTCCTCTTCATTTGAGTATAAACAAAAGTCCCTGGTCAAGTATAGCAAAAGTCCTGATCGAATTATAATAACCTCTCCTCATCAGGTATAACAAAGTCCCCTGATCGAGTATAACACAGCCCCCTGCTCGAGTATAAGAAAGTCCCCTGATCAAGTATAACAAAGTCCCCTGATCGAGTATAACAAAGGCCCCTAATCGAGTCCAGAAAAGGCCCCTCATCGAGTATAACAAAGTCCCCTGATCTAGTATAACACAGGCCCCTGATCGAGTATAACAAAGGCCCCTCATCGAGTATAACAAAGTTCCCTGATCTAGTATAACAAAGTTCCCTGATCTAGTATAACACAGGCCCCTGATCGTGTATAACAAAGGCCCCTCATCGAGTATAACAAAGTTCCCTGATCGAGTATAACAAAGCCGCCTAATCGAGTATAACAAAGTCCCCTGGTCGAGTATAACAAAGTCCCCCTTTCGAGTCTAACCAAGTCCCCTTATCGAGTATAACAAATTACCCTTATCGAGTATTACAAAGACCCCTTATCGAGTATAACAAAGTCCGGTGATCGAGTATAAGAAAGGCCCCTGGTCGAGTATAACAAAGTCCCCTGATCGAGTATAACAAATGTCCCCTTATCGAGTATAACAAAGTCCCCTGATCGAGTATAAAAAAGTCCCTGATCGAGTATACCAAAGTCCCCTGATCGATTATAACAAAGTCCCCTGGTCGAGTATAACTTAGTCCTCTGTTTGAGTCTAACAAAATCCGGTGATTGACTATAACAAAGGCCCCTGGTCGAGTATAACAAAGTCCTTTGATCGAGTATAACAAAGCCCCTTGGACGAGTATAACAAAGTCCCCTGATCGAGTATAACAAAGTCCCTGATCGAGTATACCAAAGTCCCCTGATCGATTATAACAAAGGCCCCTCATCGAGTATAACAAAGTCCATTGGTCAAGTATAAAAAAGTCCCCTTGTCGAGTATATTAAAGTCCTTGATCGAGTATAACAAAGTCCCCTGATCGAGTATAACAAAGTCCTTGATCGAGTATAACAAAGTCCTTAATAGAAAGAATTATAACAAAGTCCTTGATCGAGTATAACAAAGTCCCCTGATCGAGAATAACAAAGCCCCCTGGGCGAGTATAACAAGTTCCCTGATTGAGTATAACAAAGTCCCTGATCGAGTATAACAAAGTCCCCTGGTCCAATATAACAAAGACCCTGATCGAGTATAACATATCCCCTCATCGAGTATAACAACGTCTCCTGGCGCAGTATAACAAAGTCCCCAGATCGAGCATAACAAAGTCCCCTGATCGATTATAACAAAGTCCCCTGGTCGAGTATAACAAAGGGCCCTCATCGAGTAAGACAAAGTCCATTGATCGAGTATAACAAAGTCCCCTGATCCTAGTATAACAAAGCCCACTGGACGAGTATAACAAAGACCCCTGAACCGAGTATAAGAAAGTCCCCTGATCTAGTATAACAAAGGCCCCTGATCGAGTATAACAAAGGTCCCCTGATCGAGTATAACAAAGTCCCCTGATCGAGTATAAAAAGTCCCTGATCGAGTATACCAAAGTCCCCTGATCGATTATAACAAAGTCCCCTTGTCGAGTATAACTTAGTCCTCTGTTTGAGTCTAACAAAATCCGGTGATCGACTATAACAAAGGCCCCTGGTCGAGTATAACAAAGTCCCCTGTTCGAGTCTAACAAAGTCACCTTATCGAGTATAACAAATTCCCCTTATCGAGTATTACAAAGACTCCTTATCGAGTATAACAAAGTCCGGTGATCGAGTATAACAAAGGCCCCTGGTCGAGTATAACAAAGTCCCCTGATCGAGTATAACAATGGTCCCCTGATCGAGTATAACAAAGTCCCCTGATCGAGTATAAAAAAGTCCCCTGGCCCAGTATAACAAAGTCCCCATATCGAGTATAACAAAGTCCCCATATCGATTATATCAAAGTCCCCCTGGTCGAGTATAGCAAAGGGCCCTAATCGAGTAAGACAAAGTCCCCTTATCGAGTATAACAAAGTCCCCTGATCGAGTATAACAAAAGTCCCCTGATCCAGTATAACAAAGTTCCCTGATCGGGTATAAAAAAGTCCCCTGGTCCAGTATAACAAAGTCCCCTGATCGAGTATAACAACGGCCCCTGGACGAGTATAACAAAGTCCCCTGATCGAGTATAACAAAAGTCCCTTGATCGAGTATAACAAAGTCCCTTGGTCGAGTATAACAAAGTTTTCTTATCGAGTATAACAAAGGCCCCTGGTCGAGTATAACAAAGGCCCCTGGTCGAGTATAACAAAGTCCTCTGATCGAGTATAACATAATTCCCCTGATCGAGTATAACAAAGTCCCTTAATCAAGTATAGCAAAATCCCCTCATCGAGTATAACATATCCCCTGATCGAGTATAAAAAAGTCCTCTGGTCGAGTATAACAAAGTCCCCTGATCGAGTATAACAAAGTCCCCTGGTCGAGTATAACAAAGTCCCCTGATCGAGTATGACAAAGTCCCTTGATTAATTTTAAAAAAGTCCCCTGGTTGAGTATAACAAAGTTCCTTGATCGAGTATAACAAAGTCCCCTGGTCGCGTACAACAAAGCCCCCTCATCGAGCATAACAAAGGCCCCTAATCGAGTATAACAAAGTCCCCTGATTGAGTATAAAAAAGTCCCCTGATCGAGTATAACAAAGTCCTCTGGTTGAGTATAACAAAGTCCCCTGATCGAGTATAACAAAATTCCCCTGATAGAGTATGACAAAGTCCCCTGATTAATTTTAAAAAAGTCCCCTGGTTGAGTATAACAAAGTTCCCTGATCGAGTATAACAAAGCCCCCTCATCGAGTAAAACAAAGGCCCCTAATCGAGTATAACAAGGTCCACTGATCGAGTATAACATATCCCCTGATCGAGTATAACAAAGTCCTCTGGTCAAGTATAAAAAAGTCCCCTGATCGAGTATAACATATCCCCTGATCGAGTATAACAAAGTCTCCAGGCCCAGTATAACAAAGTCCCCAGATCGAGCAAAACAAAGTCCCCTGATCGATTATAACAAAGTCACCCAGACCGAGTATAAGAAAGGCCTCTGGTCGAGTATAACAAAGTCCCCTGAACGAGTATAACAAAGTCACCTGGTCCAGTATAACAAATTCCCCTGATCGAGTATAACATATCCCCTGATCGAATATAACAACGTTTCCTGACCCAGTATAACAAAGTCCCTAGATCGAGCATAACAAAGCCCCCTGGGCGAGTATAACAAAGTCCCCTGATCGAGTATAACAAAGTCCCCTGATCGAGTAAGACAAAGTCTCCTGGTCCAGTATAACAAAGTCCCCTGATCGAGTATAACATATCCCCTCATCGAGGATAACAACGTCTCCTGGCGCAGTATAACAAAGTCCCCAGATCGAGCATAACAAAGTCCCCTGATCGATTATAACAAAGTCCTCTTGTCGAGTATAACAAAGGGACCTCATCGAGTAAGACAAAGTACCCTGATCGAGTATAACAAAGTCCCCTGATCCTAGTATAACAAAGCCCAATGGACGAGTATAACAAAGACCCCTGAACCGAGCATAACAAAGTCCCCTGATCGATTATAACAAAGTCCTCTGGTCGAGTATAACAAAGGGCCCTCATCGAGTAAGACAAAGTCCCCTGATCGAGTATATCAAAGTCCCCTGATCCTAGTATAACAAAGCCCAATGGACGAGTATAACAAAGACCCCTGAACCGAGCATAACAAAGTCCCCTAATCGAGTATAACATATCCCCTGATCGAGTATAACAAAGTCCCTGGTGGAGTAAAACAAAGTCCCCTGGTCGAGTATAACAAAATTTTCTAATCGAGTATAACAAAGTCCCCTGGTCGAGTATAACGAAGTCCTCTGATCGAGTATTACAAAGTCCCCCGATCAAGTATAACAAAGTCCCCTAATCAAGTATAACAAAGTCCCCTGATCGAGTATAACATATCCCCTGATCGAATATACCAAAGTCGTCTGCTCAAGTATAAGAAAGTCCCCTGATCGAGTATAACAAAGTCCCCTGGTCGAGTATAACAAAGTCCCCTGATCGAGTATAACAAAGTCCCTGATCGAGTATAAAAAAGTCCCCTGATCGCATATAACAAAGTCCCCTGATCGAGTATAACCAAGTCCCCAGATCGAGTATAACAAAGGCCCCTCATCGAGTATAGCAAAGTCCATTGGTCAAGTATAAAAATGTCCCCTGGTCGAGTATAACAAAGTCCCCTGATCGAGTAAAACAAAGTCCCCTGGTCGAGTATAAAAAAGTTCCATCCTATAACAAAGCCTCCTCATTAGTATAAAAATCCCCTCATCGAGTATAACACAGCCCCCTGCTCGAGTATAAGAAAGTCCCCTGATCAAGTATAACAAAGTCCCCTGATCGAGTCCAAAAAAGGCCCCTCATCGAGGATAACAAAGTCCCATGATCTAGTATAACAAAGGCCCCTGATCGAGTATAACAAAGGCCCCTCATCGAGTATAACAAAGTTCCCTGATCGAGTATAACAAAGTCCCTGGTTTAGTATAACAAAGTCCCCTGGTCGAGTATAACAAAGTTTTCTAATCGAGTATAACAAAGGCCCCTGGTCGAGTATAACGAAGTCCTCTGATCGAGTATTACAAAGTCCCCTGATCGAGTATAACAAAGTCCCCTAATCAAGTATAACAAAGTCCCCTGATCGAGTATAACATATCTCCTGATCGAATATACCAAAGTCGTCTGCTCGAGTATAAGAAAGTCTCCTGATCGAGTATAACAAAAGCCCCTCATCGAGTATAGCAAAGTCCATTGGTCAAATATAGGAAAGTCCACTGAACGAGTATGACAATGTCCCCTGATTGATTATAAAAAAGTCCCCTTGTCGAGTATAACAAAGTCCCCTGATCGAGTATAACAAAGTCCCCTGGTCGAGTATAACAAAGCCCCCTCATCGAGTATAACAAAGGCCCCTAATCGAGTATAACAAAGTTCCCTGATTGAGTATAACAAAGTCCCCTGATTGAGTATATCAAAGTCCTCTTGTTGAGTATAACAACGTCCCTGATCGAGTATAAAAATGTCCCCTGATCGCATATAACAAAGTCCCCTGGTCGAGTATAACAAAGCCCCCTCATCGAGTATAACAAAGCCCCCTCAACGAGTATAACAAAGGCCCCAAATCGAGTATAACAAAGTCCCCTGATCGAGTATAGCAAAGGCCCCTCATTGAGTATAACAAAGTCCATTGGTCAAGTATAAAAAAGTCCCCTGGTCGAGTATAACAAAGTCCCCTGATCGAGAATACCAAAGTCCTCTGGTCGAGTACAAAAAGTCCCCTGATGGAGTATAACAAAGTCCCCTGATCGAGTATAACAAAGTCCCCAGATAGAGTATAACAAAGGCCCTTCATCGAGTATAACAAAGTCCATTGGTCAAGTATAAAAAAGTCCCCTGGTCGAGTTTAACAAAGTCCCCTGATCGAGTATAACAAAGTCCCCTGGTCGAGTATAGCAAAGTCTCCTGATCGAGTATAACAAAGCCTCCTCATCGAGTATAACAAAGTCCCCTGCTCGAGTATAAGAAAGTCTCCTGATCAAGTATAACAAAAGTCCCCTGATCGAGTATAACAAAGGCCCCTGATCGAGTTCAAAAAAGGCCCCTCATCGAGTATAACAAAGTCCCCTGATCTAGTACAACACAGGCCCCTGATCGAGTATAACAAAGGCCCCTCATCGAGTATAACAAAGTTCCCTGATCGAGTATAACAAAGCCGACTAATCGAGTATAACAAATTCCCCTGGTCGAGTATAACTTAGTCCCCTGTTTGAGTCTAACAAAATCCGGTGATCGAGTATAACAAAGGCCCCTGGTCGAGTATAACAAAGTCCCCTGATCGAGTATAACAAAGCCCCCTGGACGAGTATAACAATTCCCCTGATCGAGTATAACAAAGTCCCTGATCGAGTATATCAAAGTCCCCTGATCGATTATAACAAAGTCCCCTGGTCGAGTATAACAAAGTCCATGGGTCAAGTATAAAAAAGTCCCCTGGTCGAGTTTAACAAAGTCCCCAGATCGAGTATAACAACGGCCCCTCATCGAGTATAACAAAGTCCATTGGTCAAGTATAAAAAAGTCTCCTTGTCGAGTATAACAAAGTCCTTGATCGAGTATAACAAAGTCCCCTGATCGAGTATAACAAAGGCCCCTGATCGAGTATAAGAAAGGCCCCTCATCGAGTATAACAAAGTCACCTGATCGAGTATAACTAAGCCGCCTAATCGAGTATAACAAAGTCCCCTGGTCGAGTATAACAAAGTCCCCTGTTCGAGTCTAGCAAAGTCCCCTTATCGAGTATAACAAATCCCCCTTATCGAGTATTACAAAGACCCCTGTTACGAGTTGGGGATTTAGAATATAGTTATACGTCTACCCAGATCCCAACAGGTAACACCAAAAAAAAAACAAAGACAATCGGACTATAAAAGGGTAGACAAAGGATGCGAGTTTTCGTTGTATATAATAGAGTACCATAAATCCCTTAACAAGATATTCAACTTATAAATTACCCTTAACCAAACTTAACCTAAACATTAACAGTATATACATATTAATACAACATAAACAATCTTGAAGCAAGTGGACGTGGGGGAGTTAATACAAAATACAAGTACTTAAGTGAGGAGCTGAGATGGCTGACGAATAAGGCTGAGTATTGTAGAAGACGGTAGGTAGTCACTGCACGTAGGTTTAGAGGATAGATGATCCTGTGGTCACTTCCCAGAGCCAAGTGTTCTCTCCTCGAATTGGAGCTGACCAAAGAAGACTTTGAGGAGGTGACGCAACAACCAGGATATGGAGAAGAGAAACCCCGGAGTGGTAACTAAGACGAGTCATACTCGTGTCTCGTCCCTAGATGGCGTTGCTCGTGGTGCTGGGTAGGTAGATCAGGACAATAGATGGCGTGCTTCGTAGTGCTGGGTGGAGGGGTTCGTAACACCCCTTATCGAGTATAACAAAGTCCGGTGATCGAGTATAACAAAGGCCCCTGGTCGAGTATAACAAAGTCCCCAGATCGAGTATAACAAAAGTCCCCTGATCGAGTATAACAAAGTCCCCTGATCGAGTATAAAAAAGTCCCCTGGCCCAGTATAACAAAGTCCCCTCATCGAGTATAACAAAGGCCCCTAATCGAGTATAACAATGTCCACTGATCGAGTATAACATATCCCCTGATCGAGTATAACAAAGTCCTCTGGTCAAGTATAAAAAAGTCCCCTGATCGAGTATAACATATCCCCTGATCGAGTATAACAAAGTCTCCAGGCCCTGTATAACAAAGTCCCCAGATCGAGCATAACAAAGTCCCCTGATCGATTATAACAAAGTCACCCAGACCGAGTATAAGAAAGGCCTCTGGTCGAGTATAGCAAAGTCCCCTGGTCGAGAATAACAAAGTCCCCTGATCCTAATATAACAAAGCCCCCTGGAAGAGTATAACAAAGTCCCCTGGTCCAGTATAACAAAGTCCCCTGATCGAGTATAACATATCCCCTGATCGAGTATAACAACGTTTCCTGACCTAGTATAACAAAGTCCCTAGATCAAGCATAACAAAGCCCCCTGGACGAGTATAACAAAGTCCCCTGATCGAGTATAACAAAGTCCCCTGATCGAGTATAACAAAGTCTCCTGGTCCAGTATAACAAAGTCCCCTGATCGAGTATAACATATCCCCTCATCGAGGATAACAACGTCTCCAGGCGCAGTATAACAAAGTCCCCAGATCGAGCATAACAAAATTTCCTGATCGATTATAACAAAGTCCTCTGGTCGAGTATTACAAAGGGCCCTCATCGAGTAAGACAAAGTCCCCTGATCGAGTATATCAAATTCCCCTGATCCTATTATAACAAAGCCCAATGGACGAGTATAACAAAGTCCCCAAATCAAGTATAACAAAGTCCCCTGATCGAGTATAACATATCCCCTGATCGAATATACCAAAGTCGTCTGCTCGAGTATAAGAAAGTCCCCTGATCGAGTATAACAAAGGCCCCTCATCGAGTATAACAAAGTCCATTGGTCAAGTATAAAAAAGTCCCCTGGTCGAGTATAACAAAGTCCCCTGATCGAGTATAACAAAGTCCCCTGGTCGAGTATAGCAAAAATCCAGGAGTATAACAAAGCCTCCTCATCGAGTATAACAAAGTCCCCTGATTGAGTAAAACAAAGGCCCCTAGTCGAGTATAACAATGTCCCCTGATCAAGAATAACAAAGAACCCTGATCGAGTATAACAAAGGCCCTCATCGGAATTCAAAATAGGCCCTCATCGGAGTATAACCAAAAGCCCTGATCTGGTATAACAAAGGCCCCTGATCGAGTATAACAACGTCCGCTGATCGGGTATAACAAAGTCCCCTGATCGAGTATAACAAAGTTCCCTAATCGAGTGTAACAAAGCCGCCTTATCGAGTATAACAAAGTCCCCTGATCGAGTATAACAAAGTCCCCTGATCGAGTATAACAAAGGCCCCTGGTCCGGTATAACAAGTCCCTGATCCGAGTATAACAAAGCCCCCTGGACGAGTATAACAAAGTCCCCTGATCGAGTATAACAAAGTCCCTGATCGAGTATAACAAAGTCCCCTGATCGATTATAACAAAGTCCCCTGGTCGAGTATAACAAAGTCCATTGGTCAAGAATAAAAAGTCCCCTTGTCGAGTATAACAAAGTCCCTAGATCGAGTATAACAAACGCCCCTCATCGAGTATTACAAAGTCCATTGGTCAAGTATAAAAAAGTCCCCTTGTCGAGTCTAACAAAGTCCTTGATCGAGTATAACAAAGTCCCCTCATCGAGTATAACAAAGCCCCCTGGACGAGTATAACAAAGTCCCCTGATCGAGTATAACAAAGTCCCTGATCAAGTATAATAAAGTCCCCTGGTCCATTATAACAAAGACCCTGATCGAGTATAACATATCCCCTCATCGAATATAACAACGTCTCCTGGCGCAGTATAACAAAGTCCGCAGATCGAGCATAACAAAGTCCCCTGATCCTAGTATAACAAAGCCCACTGGACGAGTATAACAAAGAACCCTGAACCGAGTATAACAAAGTCCCCTGATCTAGGATAACAAAGGCCCCTCATCGAGTATTAGAAAGGCCCCTCATAGAGTATAACAAAGTCACCTGATCGAGTATAACAAAGTCCTCTTATCGAGAATTAAAAAGACTCCTTATCGAGTATAACAAAGTCCGGTGATCGGGTATAACAAAGGCCCCTGGTCGAGTATAAAAAAGTCCCTAGATCGAGTAAAACAAAAGTCCCCTGATCGAGTATAACAAAGTCCCCTGATCGAGTATAAAAAAGTCCCCTGGCCCAGTATAACAAAGTCCCCTGGTCGAGTATAGCAAAGGGCTCTGATCGAGTAAGACAAAGTCCCCTGATCGAGTATAACAATTTCCTCTTATCGAGTATAACAATGTCCCCTTATCGAGTATAACAAAGTCCCCTGATCGAGTATAACAAAGGCCCCTGGTCGAGTATAACAAAGTCCCCTGATCGAGGATAACAAAACTCCCCTGATCGAGTATAACAAAGTCCCCTGATCGGGTATAAAAAAGTCCACTGGTCCAGTATAACAAAGTCCCCTGATCGAGTATAACAAAGGACCCTGGACGAGTATAACAAAGTCCCCTGATCGAGTATAACAAAAGTCCCTTGATCGAGTATAACAAAGTCCCTTGGTCGGGTATAACAAAGTTTTCTTATCGAGTATAACAAAGGCCCCTGGTCCAGTATAACAAAGTCCTCTGATCGAGTTTAACAAAATTCCCCTGATCGAGTATAACAAAGTCCCCTAATCAAGTATAGAAAATCCCCTCATCGAGTATAACATATCCCCTGATCGAGTATAAAAAAGTCCTCTAGTCGAGTATAACAAAGTCACCTGATCGAGTATAACAAAGTCCCCTGGTTGAGTATAACAAAGTCCCCTGATCGAGTATAACAAAGTCCCTGATCAAGTATAATAATGTCCCCTGGTCCAATATAACAAAGACCCTGATCGAGTATAACATATCCCCTCATCGAGTATAACAACGTCTCCTGGCGCAGTATAACAAAGTCCGCAGATCGAGCATAACAAAGTCCCCTGATCGATTATAACAAAGTCCCCTGGTCGAGTATAACAAAGGGCCCTCATCGAGTAAGACAAAGTCCCTTGATCGAGTATTACAAAGTCCCCTGATCCTAGTATAACAAAGCCCACTGGACGAGTATGACAAAGAACCCTGAACCGAGTATAACAAAGTCCCCTGATCTAGGATAACAAAGGCCCCTAATCGAGTATTAGAAAGGCCCCTCATAGAGTATAACAAAGTCACCTGATCGAGTATAACAAAGTCCTCTTATCGAGAATTAAAAAGACTCCTTATCGAGTATAACAAAGTCCGGTGATCGAGTATAACAAAGGCCCCTGGTCGAGTATAAAAAAGTCCCTAGATCGAGTACAACAAAAGTCCCCTGATCGAGTATAACAAAGTCCCCTGATCGAGTATAAAAAAGTCCCCTGGCCCAGTATAACAAAGTCCCCTGGTCGAGTATAGCAAAGGGCTCTGATCGAGTAAGACAAAGTCCCCTGATCGAGTATAACAATTTCCTCTTATCGAGTATAACAATGTCCCCTTATCGAGTATAACAAAGTCCCCTGATCGAGTATAACAAAGGCCCCTGGTCGAGTATAACAAAGTCCCCTGATCGAGGATAACAAAAGTCCCCTGATCGAGTATAACAAAGTCCCCTGATCGGGTATAAAAAAGTCCACTGGTCCAGTATAACAAAGTCCCCTGATCGAGTATAACAAAGGACCCTGGACGAGTATAACAAAGTCCCCTGATCGAGTATAACAAAAGTCCCTTGATCGAGTATAACAAAGTCCCTTGGTCGGGTATAACAAAGTTTTCTTATCGAGTATAACAAAGGCCCCTGGTCGAGTATAACAAAGTCCTCTGATCGAGTTTAACAAAATTCCCCTGATCGAGTATAACAAAGTCCCCTAATCAAGTATAGAAAATCCCCTCATCGAGTATAACATATCCCCTGATCGAGTATAAAAAAAGTCCTCTGGTCGAGTATAACAAAGTCACCTGATCGAGTATATCAAAGTCCCCTGGTCGAGTATAACAAAGTCCCCTGATCGAGTATAACAAAGTCCCTGATCAAGTATAATAAAGTCCCCTGGTCCAATATAACAAAGACCCTGATCGAGTATAACATATCCCCTCATCGAGTATAACAACGTCTCCTGGCGCAGTATAACAAAGTCCGCAGATCGAGCATAACAAAGTCCCCTGATCGATTATAACAAAGTCCCCTGGTCGAGTATAACAAAGGGCCCTCAACGAGTAAGACAAAGTCCCTTGATCGAGTATTACAAAGTCCCCTGATCCTAGTATAACAAAGCCCACTGGACGAGTATAACAAAGAACCCTAAACCGAGTATAACAAAGTCCCCTGATCTAGGATAACAAAGGCCCCTGATCGAGTATTAGAAAGACTCCTTATCGAGTATAACAAAGTCCGGTGATCGAGTATAACAAAGGCCCCTGGTCAAGTATAAAAAAGTCCCCAGATCGAGTACAACAAAAGTCCCCTGATCGAGTATAACAAAGTCCCCTGATCGAGTATAAAAAAGTCCCCTGGCCCAGTATAACAAAGTCCCCATATCGAGTATAACAAAGTCCCCTGATCGATTTTATCAAAGTCCCCTGGTCGAGTATAGCAAAGGGCTCTGATCGAGTAAGACAAAGTCCCCTGATCGAGTATAACAATTTCCTCTTATCGAGTATAACAAAGTCCCCTTATCGAGTATAACAAAGTCCCCTGATCGAGTATAACAAAGGCCCCTGGTCGAGTATAACAAAGTCCCCTGATCGAGGATAACAAAAGTTCCCTGATCGAGTATAACAAAGTCCCCTGATCGGGTATAAAAAAGTCGACTGGTCCAGTATAAAAAGTCCCCTGATCGAGTATAACAAAGGACCCTGGACGAGTATAACAAAGTCCCCTGATCGAGTATAACAAAAGTCCCTTGATCGAGTATAACAAAGTCCCTTGGTCGAGAATAACAAAGTTTTCTTATCGAGTATAACAAAGGCCCCTGGTCGAGTATAACAAAGTCCTCTGATCGAGTTTAACCAAATTCCCCTGATCAAGTATAACAAAGTCCCCTAATCAAGTATAGAAAATCCCCTCATCGAGTATAACATATCCCCTGATCGAGTATAAAAAAGTCCTCTGGTCGAGTATAACAAAGTCACCTGATCGAGTATAACAAAGTCCCCTGGTCGAGTATAACAAAATCCCCTGATCGAGTATAACAAAGTCCCTGATCAAGTATAATAAAGTCCCCTGGTCCAATATAACAAAGACCCTGATCGAGTATAACATATCCCCTCATCGAGTATAACAACGTCTCCTGGCGGAGTATAACAAAGTCCGCAGATCGAGCATAACAAAGTCCCCTGATCGATTATAACAAAGTCCCCTGGTCGAGTATAACAAAGGGCCCTCATCGAGTAAGACAAAGTCCCTTGATCGAGTATTACAAAGTCCCCTGATCCTAGTATAACAAAGCCCACTGGACGAGTATAACAAAGCACCCTGAACCGAGTATAACAAAGTCCCCTGATCTAGGATAACAAAGGCCCCTGATCGAGTATTAGAAAGACTCCTTATCGAGTATAGCAAAGTCCGGTGATCGAGTATAACAAAGGCCCCTGGTCGAGTATAAAAAAGTCCCCAGATCGAGTACAACAAAAGTCCCCTGATCGAGAATAACAAAGTCCCCTGATCGAGTATAAAAAAGTCCCCTGGCCCAGTATAACAAAGTCCCCATATCGAGTATAACAAAGTCCCCTGATCGATTATATCAAAGTCCCCTGGTCGAGTATAGCAAAGGGCTCTGATCGAGTAAGACAAAGTCCCCTGATCGAGTATAACAATTTCCTCTTATCGAGTATAACAAAGTCCCCTTATCGAGTATAACAAAGTCCCCTGATCGAGTATAACAAAGGCCCCTGGTCGAGTATAACAAAGTCCCCTGATCGAGGATAACAAAAGTCCCCTGATCGAGTACAACAAAGTCCCCTGATCGGGTATAAAATAGTCTCCTGGTCCAGTATAACAAAGTCCCCTGATCGAGTATAACAAAGGACCCTGGACGAGTATAACAAAGTCCCCTGATCGAGTATAACAAAAGTCCCTTGATCGAATATAACAAAGGCCCCTGGTCGAGTATAACAAAGTCCTCTGATCGAGTATAAAAAATTTCCCCTGATCGAGTATAACAAAGTCCCCTAATCAAGTATAGAAAATCCCCTCATCGAGTATAACATATCCCCTGATCGTGTATAAAAAAGTCCTCTGGTCGAGTATAACAAAGTCCCCTGATCGAGTATAACAAAGTCCCCTGGTCGAGTATAACAAAGTCCGCTGATCGAGGATAACCAAAACCCCTCATCGAGTATAACAAAGTCCCCTGGTTGAGTATAACAAAGTTCCCTGATCGAGTATAACAAAGTCCTCTTGTTGAGTATAACAAAGTCCCCTGATCGAGTATAACATATCCCCTGATCGAGTACAACAAAATTCCCCTGATCGAGTATGACAAAGTCCCATGATTAATTTTAAAAAAGTCCCCTGGTCGAGTATAACAAAGTCCCCTGATCGAGGATAACAAAAGTCCCCTGATCGAGTATAACAAAGTCCCCTGATCGGGTATAAAAAAGTCCCCTGGTCCAGTATAACAAAGTCCCCTGATCGAGTATAACAAAGGACCCTGGACGAGTATAACAAAGTCCCCTGATCGAGTATAACAAAAGTCCCTTGATCGAATATAACAAAGTCCCTTGGTCGAGTATAACAAAGTTTTCTTATCGAGTATAAAAAAATTCCCCTGATCGAGTATAACAAAGTCCCCTAATCAAGTATAGAAAATCCCCTCATCGAGTATAACATATCCCCTGATCGTGTATAAAAAAGTCCTCTGGTCGAGTATAACAAAGGCCCCTGATCGAGTATAACAAAGTCCCCTGGTCGAGTATAACAAAGTCCACTGATCGAGGATAACCAAAACCCCTCATCGAGTATAACAAAGTCCCCTGGTTGAGTATAACAAAGTTCCCTGATCGAGTATAACAAAGTCCTCTTGTTGAGTATAACAAAGTCCCCTGATCGAGTATAACATATCCCCTGATCGAGTATAACAAAATTCCCCTGATCGAGTATGACAAAGTCCCATGATTAATTTTAAAAAAGTCCCCTGGTTGAGTATAACAAAGTTCCCTGATCGAGTATAACAAAGCCGCCTAATCGAGTATAACAAAGTCCCCTGGGCGAGTATAACTTAGTCCCCTGTTTGAGTCTAACAAAATCCGGTGATCGAGTATAACAAAGGCCCCTGGTCGAGTATAACAAAGTCCCCTGATCGAGTATAACAAAGCCCCCTGGACGAGTATAACAAAGTCCCCTGATCGAGTATAACAAAGTCCCGGATCGAGTATAACAAAGTCCCCTGATCGATTATAACAAAGTCCCCTGGTCGATTATAACAAATTCCCCTTATCGAGTATTACAAAGACTCCTTATCGAGTTTAACAAAGTCCGGTGATCGAGTATAACAAAGGCCCCTGGTCGAGTATAAAAAAGTCCCCAGATCGAGTACAACAAAAGTCCCCTGATCGAGTATAACAAAGTCCCCTGATCGAGTATAAAAAAGTCCCCTGGCCCAGTATCACAAAGTCCCCATATCGAGTTTCACAAAGTCCCCTGATCGATTATATCAAAGTCCCCTGGTCG
This sequence comes from Homarus americanus, assembly GCF_018991925.1. Taxonomy (NCBI): domain Eukaryota; kingdom Metazoa; phylum Arthropoda; class Malacostraca; order Decapoda; family Nephropidae; genus Homarus; species Homarus americanus. The sequence goes on from NW_024737615.1 coordinate 35,184, forward strand.
AGTATAGCAAAGGGCTCTGATCGAGTAAGACAAAGTCCCCTGATCGAGTATAACAAATTCCTCTTATCGAGTATAACAAAGTCCCCTTATCGAGTATAACAAAGTCCCCTGATCGAGTATAACAAAGGCCCCTAGTCGAGTATAACAAAGTCCCCTGATCGAGGATAACAAAAGTCCCCTGATCGAGTATAACAAAGTCCCTGATCCGGGTATATAAAAAAGTCCTGGTCGAGTATAGCAAAATCCTGATCGAGTATAACAAAGGACCTGGACGAGTATAACAAAAGTCCCCTGATCGGAAATTATAACAAAGTCCCTTGATCGGGTATATCAAAAGTCCGCTTGATGCGGTATAACAAAGGGATTTCTTATCGAAAAAGGTATAACAAAGGCCCCTGGTCGAGTATAACAAAGTCCTCTGATCGGAGTATAATAAAATTCCCCTGATCGAGTATAAATAAAGTCCCCCTAATCAAGTATGAAAATCCTCATCAGTACAAACATATCCCCTGATCGAGTATACAAAAAAATCCTCTGGTCGGAGTATAACAAAGTCCCTGATCGAGTATAACAAAAGTCCCTTGATCGAGTATAACAAAGTCCCTTGGTCGAGTATAACAAAGTTTTCTTATCGAGTATAACAAAGGCCCCTGGTCGAGTATAACAAAGTCCTCTGATCGAGTTTAACAAAATTCCCCTGATCGAGTATAACAAAGTCCCCTAATCAAGTATAGAAAATCCCCTCATCGAGTATAACATATCCCCTGATCGAGTATAAAAAAGTCCTCTGGTCGAGTATAACAAAGTCCCCTGATCGAGTATAACAAAGTCCCCTGGTCGAGTATAACAAAGTCCCCTGATCGAGGATAACCAAAACCCCTAATCGAGTATATCAAAGTCCCATGATTGAGTATAACAAAGTCCCCTGATCGAGTATAACAAAGTCCTCTGGTTGAGTATAAGAAAGTCCCCTGATCGAGTATAACATATCCCCTGATCGCGTATAATAAAATTCCCCTGGTTCGAGTATGACAAAGTCCCCTGATTAATTTTAAATAAGTCCCCTGGTTGAGTATAACAAAGTTCCCTGGTCGAGTATAACAAAGTCCCCTTGTCGAGTATAACAAAGCCCCCTCATCGAGTATAACAAAGGCCCCTAATCGAGCATAACAAAGTCCCCTGATTGAGTATAACAAAGTACCTATATCGAGTATAACAAAGTCGTCTTGTTGAGTATAACAAAGTCCCCTGATCGAATATAACATATCCCCTGATCGAGTATAACATAATTCCCCTGATCAAGTATAACAAAGTCCCCTGATCGAGTATAACAAAGGCCCCTCATCGAGTATAACAAAGTCCCTGATCAAGTATAATAAAGTCCCCTGGTCCAATATAACAAAGACCCTGATCGAGTATAACATATCCCCTCATCGAGTATAACAACGTCTCCTGGCGCAGTATAACAAAGTCCGCAGATCGAGCATAACAAAGTCCCCTGATCGATTATAACAAAGTCCCCTGGTCGAGTATAACAAAGGGCCCTCATCGAGTAAGACAAAGTCCCTTGATCGAGTATTACAAACTCCCCTGATCCTAGTATAACAAAGCCCACTGGACGAGTATAACAAAGAACCCTGAACCGAGTATAACAAAGTCCCCTGATCTAGGATAACAAAGGCCCCTGATCGAGTATTAGAAAGACTCCTTATCGAGTATAACAAAGTCCGGTGATCGAGTATAACAAGGGCCCCTGGTCGAGTATAAAAAAGTCCCCAGATCGAGTACAACAAAGTCCCCTGATCGAGTATAACAAAGTCCCCTGATCGAGTATAAAAAAGTCCCCTGGCCCAGTATAACAAAGTCCCCATATCGAGTATAACAAAGTCCCCTGATCGATTATATCAAAGTCCCCTGGTCGAGTATAGCAAAGGGCTCTGATCGAGTAAGACAAAGTCCCCTGATCGAGTATAATAATTTCCTCTTATCGAGTATAACAAAGGCCCCTGGTCGAGTATAACAAAGTCCCCTGATCGAGGATAACAAAAGTCCCCTGATCGAGTATAACAAAGTCCCCTGATCGGGTATAAAAAAGTCCCCTGTTCCAGTATAACAAAGTCCCCTGATCGAGTATAACAAACGACCCTGGACGAGTATAACAAAGTCCCCTGATCGAGTATAAGAAAAGTCCCTTGATCGAGTGTAACAAATTCCCTTGGTCGAGTATAACAAAGTTTTCTTATCGAGTATAACAAAGGCCCCTGGTCGAGTATAACAAAGTCCTCTGATCGAGTTTAACCCAAATTCCCATGATCGAGTATAACAAAGTCCCCTAATCAAGTATAGAAAATCCCCTCATCGAGTATAACATATCCCCTGATCGAGTATAAAAAAGTCCTCTGGTCGAGTATAACAAAGTCACCTGATCGATGCCGCCGAGTCCTGATAGGGTATAACAAAGTCCCCTGATCGAGTATAACAAGTCCTGATCAAGTATAATAAAGTCCTGGTCAATATAACAAAAGACCTGATCGAGTATAACATATCCCCTCATCGGTATAACAACGTCTCCTGGCGGAGTATAACAAAGTCCATGATCAGGCATAACGAAGTCCCCTGATCGATTATAACAAAGTCCCCTGGTCGAGTATAACAAAGGCCCTCATCGAGTAAGACAAAAGTCCTTGATCCCGAGTATTACAAAGTCCCCTGATCCGAGTATATACAAAGCCCACTGGACGAAGGTATAACAAAGAACCTGAACCGGGTATAACAAAGTCCTGATCTGGGATAACAAAGGCCCCTGATCGAGTATTAGAAAGACTCGCTTATCCCGAGTATAACAAAGTCCGGTGATCGAGTATAACTAAGGCCCCTGGTCGAGTATAAAAAAGTCCCCAGATCGAGTATAACAAAAGTCCCCTGATCGAGTATGACAAAGTCCCCTGATCGAGTATAAAGAAGTCCCCTGGCCCAGTATAACAAAGTCCCCATATCGAGTATAACAAAGTCCCCTGATCGATTATATCAAAGTCCCCTGGTCGAGTATAGCAAAGGGCTCTGATCGAGTAAGACAAAGTCCCCTGTTCGAGTATAACAAATTCCTCTTATCGAGTATAACAAATTCCCTTTATCGAGTATAACAAAGGCCCCTGGTCGAGTATAACAAAGTCCCCTGATCGAGGATAACAAAAGTCCCTGATTGAGTATAACAAAGTCCCCTGATCGGGTATAAAAAAGTCCCCTGGTCCAGTATAACAAAGTCCCCTGATCTAGTATAACAAAGGACCCTGGACGAGTTTAACAAAATCCCCTCATCGAGTATAACATATCCCCTGATCGAGTATAAAAAAGTCCTCTGGTCGAATATAACAAAGTCCCCTGATCGAGTATAACAAAGTCCCCTGGTCGAGTATAACAAAGGGCCCTCATCGAGTAAGACAAAGTCCCTTGATCGAGTATAACAAAGTCCCCTGATCCTAGTATAACAAAGCCCACTGGACGAGTATAACAAAGACCCCTGAACCGAGTATAACAAAGTCCCCTAATCTAGTATAACAAAGGCCCCTGATCGAGTATTAGAAAGGCCCCTCATAGAGTATAACAAAGTCACCTGATCGAGTATAACTAAGCTGCCTAATCGAGTATAACAAAGTCCCCTGGTCGAGTATAACAAAGTCTCCTGTTCGAGTCTAACAAAGTCCCCTTATCGAGTATAACAAATTCCCCTTATCGAGTATTACAAAGACCCCTTATCGAGTATAATAAAGTCCGGTGATCGAGTATAACAAAGGCCCCTGGTCGAGTATAAAAAGTCCCCAGATCGAGTATAACAAAAAGTCCTCGATCGAGTATAAACAAAGTCCCCTGATCGAGTATAAAAAGTCCCTGGCCCAGTATAACAAAGTCCCTATATCGAGTATAACAAAGTCCCCTGATCGATTATATCAAAAGTCCTCTGGTCAGTATAGCAAAGGGCCTTGATCGAGTAAGACAAAGTCTCCTGTTCGAGTATAACAAATTCTCTTTATTTGGCAACACAAATTCCCCTTTATCGAGTGAAGTAACAAAGTCCCCTGATCGAGTATAAGTAACAAAGGCCCCTGGTCGAGTATAACAAAGTCCCCTGATCGAGGATAACAAAAGTCCCCTGATCGAGTATAACAAAGTCCCCTGATAGGGTATAAAAAAGTCCCCTGGTCCAGTATAACAAAGTCCCCTGATCGAGTATAACAAAGGACCCTGGACGAGTATAACAAAATCCCCTCATCGAGTATAACATATCCCCTCATCGAATATAAAAAAGTCCTCTGGTCGAGTATAACAAAGTCCCCTGATCGAGTATAACAAAGTTCCCTGGTCGAGTATAAAAAAGTCCCCTGATCGAGGATAACCAAAACTCCTCATCGAGTATAACAAAGTCCCATGATTGAGTATAACAAAGTCCCCTGATCGAGTATAACAAAGTCCTCTGGTTGAGTATAACAAAGTCCCCTGATCGAGTATAACATATCCCCTGATCGCGTATAACAAAATTCCCTTGGTTCGAGTATGACAAAGTCCCCTGATTAATTTAAAAAAAGTCCCCTGGTTGAGTATAACAAAGTTCCCTGATCGAGTATAACAAACTCCCCTGGTCGAGTATAACAAAGCCCCCTCATCGAGTATAACAAAGGCCACTAATCGAGCATAACAAAGTCCCCTGATTGAGTATAACAAAGGCCCCTAATCGAGTATAACAATGACCACTGATCGAGTATAACATATCCCCTGATCGAGTATAACAAAGTCCTCTGGTCAAGTATAAAAAAGTCCCCTGATCGAGTATAACATATCCCCTGATCGAGTATAACAAAGTCCCCTGGTCGAGTATAGCAAAGTCCCCTGATCGAGTATAACAAAGCCTCCTCATCGAGTATAACAAAGTCCCCTGATCGAGTATAACACAGCCCCCTGCTCGAGTATAAGAAAGTCCCCAGATCAAGTATAACAAAGTCCCCTGATCGAATATAACAAAGGCCCCTGATCGAGTCCAAAAAAAGCCCCTCATCGAGTATAACAAAACCTCCTGATCTAGTATAACACAGGCCTCTGATCGAGTATAACAAAGGCCCCTCATCGAGAATAACAAAGTTCCCTGATCGAGTATAACAAAGCCGCCTAATCGAGTATAACAAAGTCCCCTGGTCGAGTATAACTTAGTCCCCTGTTTGAGTCTAACAAAATCCGGTGATCGAGTATAACAAAGGCCCCTGGTCGAGTATAACAAAGTCCCCTGATCGAGTATAACAAAGCCCCCTGGACGAGTATAACAAAGTCCCCTGATCGAGTATAACAAAGTCCCTGATCGAGTATAACAAAGTCCCCTGATCGATTATAACAAAGTCCCCTGGTCGAGTATAACAAAGTCCATTGGTCAAGTATAAAAAAGTCCCCTGGTCGTGTATAACAAAGTCCCCAGATCGAGTATAACAAAGGCCCCTCATCGAGTATTACAAAGTCCATTGGTCAAGTATAAAAAAGTCCCCTTGTCGAGTATAACAAAGTCCTTGATCGAGTATAACAAAGTCCCCTCATCGAGTATAACAAAACCCCCTGGACGAGTATAACAAAGTCCCCTGATCGAGTATAAGAAAGTCCCTGATCGAGTATAACAAAGTCCCCTGGTCCAATATAACAAAGACCCTGATCGAGTATAACATATCCCCTCATCGAGTATAGCAACGTCTCCTGGGGCAGTATAACAAAGTCCCCAGATCGAGCATAACAAAGTCCCCTGATCGATTATAACAAAGTCCCCTGGTCGAGTATAACAAAGGGCCCTCATCGAGTAAGACAAAGTCCATTGATCGAGTATAACAAAGTCCCCTGATCCTAGTATAACAAAGCCCACTGGACGAGTATAACAAAGACCCCTCAACCGAGTATAACAAAGTCCCCTGATGGAGTATAACATATCCCCTGATCGAGTATAACAAAGTCCCCTCATCGAGTATAACAAAGCCCCCTGGACGAGTATAACAAAGTCCCCTGATCGAGTATAACAAAGTCCCTGATCGAGTATAACAAAGTCCCCTGGTCCAATATAACAAAGACCCTGATCGAGTATAACATATCCCCTCATCGAGTATAACAACATCTCCTGGCGCAGTATAACAAAGTCCGCAGATCGAGCATAACAAAGTCCCCTGATCGATTATAACAAAGTCCCCTGGTCGAGAATAACAAAGGGCCCTCATCGAGTAAGACAAAGTCCCTTGATCGAGTATAACAAAGTCCCCTGATCCTAGTATAACAAAGCCCACTGGATGAGTATAACAAAGACCCCTGAACCGAGTATAACAAAGTCCCCTGATCTAGTATAACAAAGGCCCTTGATCGAGTATTAGAAAGGCCCCTCATAGAGTATAACAAAGTCACCTGATCGAGTATAACTAAGCTGCCTAATCGAGTATAACAAATTCCCCTGGTCGAGTATAACAAATTCCCTTTATCGAGTATTACAAAGACCCCTTATCGAGTATAACAAAGTCTGGTGATCGAGTATAACAAAGGCCCCTGGTCGAGTATAAAAAAGTCCCCAGATCGAGTATAACAAACGTCCCTGATCGAGTATAAAAAAGTCCCCTGGACCAGTATAACAAAGTCCCCATATCGAGTATAACAAAGTCCCCTGATCGATTATATCAAAGTCCCCTGGTCGAGTATAGCAAAGGGCTCTGATCGAGTAAGACAAATTCCCTGATCGAGTATAACAAATTCCTCTTATCGAGTATAACAAATTCCCTTTATCGATTATAACAAAGTCCCCTAATCGAGTATAACAAAGGCCCCTGGTCGAGTATAACAAAGTCCCCTGATCGAGGATAACAAAAGTCCCCTGATTGAGTATAACAAATTCCCCTGATCGGGTATAAAAAAGTCCCCTGGTCCAGTATAACAAAGTCCCCTGATCTAGTATAACAAAGGACCCTGGACGAGTATAACAAAATCCCCTCATCGAGTATAACATATCCCCTGATCGAGTATAAAAAAGTCCTCTGGTCGAGTATAACAAAGTCCCCTGATCGAGTATAACAAAGTCCCCTGGTCGAGTATAACAAAGTCCCCTGATCGAGGATAACCAAAACCCCTCATCGAGTATAACAAAGTCCCATGATTGAGTATAACAAAGTCCCCTGACCGAGTATAACAAAGTCCTCTGGTTGAGTATAACAAAGTCCCTGATCGAGTATACCATATCCCCTGATCGCGTATAACAAAATTCCCCCTGTTCGAGTATGACAAAGTCCCCTGATTAATTTTAAAAAAGTCCCCTGGTTGAGTATAACAAAGTTCCCTGATCGAGTATAACTAAGTCCCCTTGTCGAGTATAACAAAGCCCCCTCATCGAGTATAACAAAGGCCACTAATCGAGCATAACAATGTCCCCTGATTGAGTATAACAAAGTCCCCTTATCGAGTATAACAAAGTCCTCTTGTTGAGTATAACAAAGTCCCCTGATCGAGTATAACATATCCCCTGATGGAGTATAACAAAATTCCCCTGATCGAGTATGACAAAGTCCCATGATTAATTTTAAAAAAGTCCCCTGGTTGAGTATAACAAAGTTCCCTAATCGAGTATAACAAAGTCCCCTGGTCGAGTATAACAAAACCCCCTCATCGAGTATAACAAAGGCCCCTAATCGAGTATAACAAAGTTCCCTGATTGAGTATAACAAAGTCCCCTGATCGAGTATAACAAAGTCCTCTTGTTGAGTATAACAAAGTCCCTGATCGACTATAAAAAAGTCCCCTGATCTCATATAACAAAGTCCCCTGGTCGAGTATAACAAAACCGCCTCAACCAGTATAACAAAGCCCCCTCATCGAGTATAACAAAGGCCCCTAATCGAGTATAACAAAGTCCCCTGATCGAGTATAACAAAGGCCCCTCATTGAGAATAACAAAGTCCATTGGTCAAGTATAAAAAAGTCCCCTGGTCGAGTATAACAAAGTCCCCTGATCGAGAATAACAAAGTCTTCTGGTCGTGTATAATAAAGTCCCGTGATGGAGTATAACAAAGGCCCCTCATCGAGTATAACAAAGTCCCCCAGATCGAGTATAACAAAGGCCCTTTTCATCAGTACAACAAAAGTCAATTGGTCCAGAACTAAAAAAAGTCCCTGATGCGATATAACAAAAGTCCTATTCGATTATAACAAAGTCCTGATGCAATTATAGCAAGTCCCATGATCAAGTATAACAAAGCCTCCTCATCGAGTATAACAAAGTCCCCTGATCGAATATAACAAAGCCCCCTGCTCGAGTATAAAAAAGTTCCCTGGTCAAGTAAGACAAAGTCCCCTGATCGAGTATAACAAAGGCCCCTCATCGAGTCCAAAAAAGGCCCCTCATCGAGTATAAGAAAGTCCCCTGATCGAGTATAACAAAGCCGCCTAATCGAGTATAACAAAGTCCCCTGGTCGAGAATAACAAAGTTCCCTGTTCGAGTATAACAAAAGCCGCCTAATCCGGAAGGTATAACAAAGTGCCACAATTAGGAGTATAACCCAGTCCACTGTTTGGGTCTAACAAAATCCGGTGATACGAGTATAACAAAGCCGCCTGGACAGAGTATAACCTAGTCCCCTGATCGAGTATAACAAAGTCCTGATCCCGAGTATAACAAAAGTCCCTGATCGATTATAACAAAAGTCCCTGGTCGAGTATAACAAGTCCATTGGTCCAAGTATAAAAAGTCCTGGTGGGTGTATAACAAGTCCCCAGATCGAGTATAACAAAAGGCCCCTCATCGGGTAATACAAAGTCCATTGGTCAAGTATAAAAAATCCCCTTGTCGAGTATAACCACAAAAGTCCCTGGTCGAGTATAATGAGGGCCTGATAGAGTAAGACAAAGTCCCCTGATCGAGTATAACAAAGTCCCCTGACCGAGTATAACAAAGCCGCCTGGACAAGTATAACAAAGTCCCCTGACAGAGTATAACAAAAGCCCCTCATCGAGTATAGCAAAGTCCATTGGTCAAATATAGGAAAGTCCACTGATCGAGTATGACAAAGTCCCCTGATTAATTATAAAAAGTCCCCTTGTCGAGTACAACAAAGTCCCCTGATCGAGTATAACAAAGTCCCCTCATCTAGTATAACAAAGGCGCCTCATCGAGTCTAACAAAGTCCCCTTATCGAGTATAACAAATTCCCCTCATCGAGTACAACAAAGTCCCCTTATCGAGTATAACAAAGTCCCTGATCGAGAATAAAAAAGTCCCATGGTCCAGTATAACAAAGTCCGCTGATCGAGTGTAAAAAAGTCCCCTGGCCCAGTATAACAAAGTCCCCATATCGAGCATAACAAAGTCCCCTGATCGATTATAACAAAGTCCACTGGTCGAGTATAACAAAGCCCCGTGGACGAGTATAACAAAGTCCCCTTATCGAGTATAACAAAATCTGGTGATCGAGTATAACAAAGGCCCCTGGTCGAGTATAACAAAGTCCCCTAATCGAGTATAACAAAAGTCCCCTGATCGAGTGTAACAAAGTCCCCTGATCGAGTATAACAAAGCCCCCTGGACGAGTATAACACAGTCCCCTGATCGAGTATAACAAAGTCCCTAATCGAGTATAACAAAGTCCCCTGATCGAGTATAACATATCCCCTCATGGAGTATAACAAAGTCTCCCGGCCCAGTATAACAAAGCCCCAGATCGAGCATAACAAAGTCCATTGGTCAAATAGAGGAAAGTCCACTGATCGAGTATGACAAAGTCCCCTGATTAATTATAAAAAAAGTCCCCTTGTCGAGTATAACAAAGTCCCCTGATCGAGTATAACAAAGTCCCCTGGTCGATTATAACATAGTCCCTGACCGAAGATAACAAAGGCCTCTGGTCGAGTATAACAAAGTCCCCTGGTCGAGAATAACAAAGTCCCTTGATACTAGTATAAGAAAGTCCCCTGACCGAGTATAAAAAAGTCCCCTGGCCCAGTATAACAAAGTCCCCTGTTCAAGTATAACAAAATCCCCTTATCGATTAAAACAAAATCCCCTGGTCGAGTATAGCAAAGGGCCCTGATCGAGTAAGACAAAGTCCCCTGATCGAGTATAACAAAGTCCCTTGACCGAGTATAACAAAGCCGCCTGGACGAGTATAACAAAGTCCCCTGACAGAGTATAACAAAAGCCCCTCATCGAGTATAGCAAAGACCATTGGTCAAATATAGGAAAGTCCATTGATCGAGTATAACAAAGGCCCCTGATCGAGTATAACATATCCCCTGATCGAGTATAAAAAAGTCCCCTGGTCGAGTATAACAAAGTCCCCTGATCGAGTATAACAAAGGCCCTCATTGAGTATAACAAAGTCCATTGGTCAAGTATAAAAAAGTCCACAATTAGGAGTATAACAAAGTCCACAGTCGAGTATAACATATCCCTGACCGAGTATAACAAGTCATCTTGTCGAGAGTATAGCAAAGTCCCTGATGAGTATAACAAAGAGTACCTGGTCGAGTATAACAAAGTTTTTTCTAATCATGGTACCAACAAAGGCCCTGGTCGATTATAACAAAAGTCCTGGTCGAGTATAACAAGGTCCTAATCGAGTATAACATATCCTTTGACCGAGTATAACAAAGTCATCTTCTCGAGTATAACAAAGTCCCCTGATCGAGTATAACAAAGTCCCCTGGTCGAATATAACAAAGTCCCCTGGTCGAGTATAACAAAGCCCCCTCATCGAATATAACAAAGGCCCCTCATCGAGTATAACAAAGTCCCCTGATTGAGTATAACAAAGTCCCATGATCGAGTATAACAAAGTCCTCTGGTTGAGTATAACAAAGTCCCTCGATCGAGTATATAAAAGTCCCCTGATCGTGTATAACAAAGTCCCCGGGTCGAGTATAAGAAAGTCCCCTCATCGAGTATAACAAAGGCCCCTCATTGAGTATAACAAAGTCCATTGGTCAAGTATAAAAAAGTCCCCTTGTCGAGTATAACAAAGTCCCTGATCGAGTATAACAAAAGGTTCCTGATCAGGTATAGCAAAGCCCTATCTTCCTGATCTAGGAGTATAACCGGCCCCTGGACGAGTATAACACAGTCCCCTGATCGAGTATAACATATCCCCTAATCGAGTATAACAAAGTCCCCTGATCGAGTATAACATATCCCCTCATCGAGTATAACAACGTCTCCTGGCTCAGTATAACAAAGTCCCCAGATCGAGCATAACTAAGTCACCTGATCGATTACAACAAAGTCCCCTGGTCGAGTATAACAAAGTCCCCTGATCGAGTATAACAAAGTCCCCAGATCCTAATATAACAAAGCCCACTAGACGAGTATAACAAAGTCCCCTGAACCGAGTTTAACAAATTCCCCTGATCGAGTATAACATATCCCCTGCTCGAGTATAACAAAGTCCCTGGTGGAGTATAAAAAAAGTCCCCTGGTCGAGTATAACAAAGTTTTCTAATCGAGTATAACAAAGGCCCCTGGTCGAGTATAACAAAGGCCCCTCATCGAGTATAACAAAGTCCATTCGTCAAGTATAAATAAGTCCCTGGTCGAGTATAACAAAGTCCCCTGATCGAGTATAACAAAGTCCCCTGGTCGAGTATAGCAAAGTCCCCTGATCGAGTATAACAAAGCCTCCTCATCGAGTATAACAAAGTCCCCTGATCGAGTATAACGAAGCCCCCTGCTCGAGTGTAACAAAGTCCCTGATTGAGTATAACAAAGCTGCCTAATAGAGTATAACAAAGTCCCCTGGTCGAGTATAACAAAGTCCCCTGTTCGAGTCTAACAAAGTCCCCTTATCGAGTATAACAAATTCCCCTTATCGAGTACAACAAAGTCCCCTTATCGAGTATAACAAAGCCCCCTGGACGAGTATAACACAGTCCCTTGATCGAGTATAACAAAGTCCCCTGATCGTGTGTAACAAAGTCCGCTGATCGAGTATAAAAATGTCCCCTAGCCTAGTATAACAAAGTCCCCATATCGAGCATAACAAAGTCCCCTGATCGATTATAACAAAGTCCTCTGATCGAGTATAACAAAGCCCCATGGACGAGTATAACACAGTCCCCTGATCGAGTATAACAAAGTCCCTAATCGAGTATAACAAAGTCCCCTGATCGAGTATAACATATCCCCTCTTCGAGTATAACAAAGTCTCCTGGCCCAGTATAACAAAGCCCCAGATCGAGAATAACAAAGTCCCCTGATCGATTATAACACAGTCCCGTACCGAGGATAACAAAGGCCTCTGGTCGAGTATAACAAATTCCCCTGGTCGAGTATTACAAAGACCCCTGATCGAGAATAACAAAGTCCCCCGATTGAGTATAACAAAGCCCCCTGGACGAGTATAACAAAGTCCCCGGACCGAGTATAAAAAAGGCCTCTGGTAGAGTATAACAAAGTCCCCTGGTCGAGAATAACAAAGTCCCCTTATCTAAGTATAACAAAGCCCCCAGGACGAGTATAACAAAGTCCCCTGATCAAGTATAACAAAGTCCCCTCGTCCAGTATAACAAAGTCCCCTGATCGAGTATAACATATCCCCTGATCGAGTATAACAACGTCTCCTGGCTCAGTATAACAAAGTCCCCAGATCGAGCATAACAAAGTCCCCTGATCGATTACAATAAAGTCACCTGGTCGAGTATAACAAAGTCCCCTGATCGAGTATAACAAAGTCCCCAGATCCTAATATAACAAAGCCCACTAGACGAGTATAACAAAGTCCCCTGAACCGAGTTTAATAAAGTCCCCTGATCGAGTATAACATATCCCCTGATCGAATATAACAAAGTCCCTGGTTGAGTATAACAAAGTCCCCTGGTCGAGTATAACAAAGTTTTCTAATCGAGTATAACAAAGGCCCCTGGTCGAGTATAACAAAGGCCCCTCATCGAGTATAACAAAGTCCATTGGTCAGGTATAAATAAGTCCCCTGGTCGAGTATAACAAAGTCCCCTGATCGAGTATAACAAAGTCCCCTGGTCGAGTATAACAAAGTCCCCTGATCGAATATAACAAAGTCCCCTGGTCGAGTATAGCAAAGTCCCCTGATCGAGTATAACAATCTCCCCTGATCGAGTTTAACAAAGCCCCTGATCGAGTATAACAAAGTCCCCGAATCCTAATATATCAAAGCCAACTAGACGAGTATAACAAAGTCCCCTGAACCGAGTTTAACAAAAGTCCCCCTGATCGAGTATAACATATCCCTGCTCGAGTATAACAAAGTCCCTGGTGGAGTATAAAAAAGTCCCTGGTCGAGTATAGCAAAGTCCCCTGATCGAGTATAAGAAAGTCCCCTGGTCGAGTATAACAAAGTCCCATGATCGAGTATAACATATATCCTGGACGAGTATAACACAGTCCCTGATCGAGTATAACAAAAGTCCCTAATGAGGTATAACAAAGTCCCCTCATCGAGTATAACATATCCCCTCATCGAGTATAACATAGTCTCCTGGCCCAGTATAACAAAGCCTCCAGATCGAGCATAACAAAGTCCAGTGGTCAAATATAGGAAAGTCCACTGATCGAGTATAACAAAGTCCCCTGATCGAGTATAACAAAGTCCCCTGGTAGAGAATAACAAAGTCCCCTGACACTAGTATAACAAAGTCCCCTGACCGAGTATAAAAAAGTCCCCTGGCCCAGTATAATAAAGTGCCCTGTTCGAGTATAACAAAGTCCCTGGTGGAGTATAACAAAGTCCCCTGGTCGAGTATAGCAAAGGGCCCTGATCGAGTAAGACAAAGTCCCCTGATCGAGTATAACAAAGTCCCCTGACCGAGTATAACAAAGCCCCCTGGACGAGTATAACAAAGTCCCCTGACAGAGTATAACAAAGTTCTCTGCTCGAGTATAACAAAGTCCTCTGATCGAGTATAACAAAGTCCCCTGGTCGAGTATAACAAAGTCCCCTGATCGAGTATAACAAAAGCCCCTCTTCGGCTATAGCAAGGTCCATTGGTCAAATATAGGAAAGTCCACTGATCGAGTATGACAAAGTCCCCTGATTAATTATTAAAAATACCCCTTGTCGAGTATAACAAAGTCCCCTGATCGAGTATAACAAAGTCCCCTTGTCGAGTATAACAAAGTCCCCTGATCGAGTGTAACAAAGTCCTCTGGTTGAGTATAACAAAGTCCCAAATCGAGTATAAAAAAGTCCCCTGATCGCATATAACAAAGTCCCCTGGTCGAGTATAACAAAGTCTCCTGATCGAGTATAAGAAAGGCCCCACATTGAGTATAACAAAGTCCATTGGTCAAGTATAAAAAATTCCCTGGTCGAGTATAACAAAGTCCCCTGATCGAGAATAACATAGTCCTCTGGTCGAGTATAAAAAAGTCCCCTGATGGAGTATAACAAAGTCCCCTGCTCGAGTATAACAAAGTCCCCAGATCGAGTATAACAAAGGCCCCTCATCGAGTATAACAAAGTCCATTGGTCAAGTATAAAAAGTCCCCTGGTCGAGTATAACAAAGTCCCCTGATCGAGTATAACAAAGTCCCCTGGTCGAGTATAGCAAAGTCCCCTGATCGAGTATAACAAAGCCTTCTCATCGAGTATAAAAAAGTCCCCTGATCGAGTATAACACAGCCCCCTGCTCGAGTAGAAGAAAGTCCCCTGATCGAGTATAACAAAGTTTCCTGATCGAGTATTACAAAGGCCCCTGATCGAGTCCAAAAAAGGCCCCTCATCGAGTATATCAAAGTCCCCTGGTCGAGTATAACAAAGTCCCCTATTCGAGTATAACAGAGCCCCCTCATCGAGTATAACAAAGGCCCCTCATCGAGTATAACAAAGTCCCCTGATCGAGTGTAACAAAGTCCTCTGGTTGAGTATAACAAAGTCACCTGATCGAGTATAAAAAAGTCCCCTGATCGTGTATAACAAAGTCCCCTGGTCGAGTATAAGAAAGTCCCCTGATCGAGTATAACAAAGGCTCCTGATCGAGTATAACAAAGTCCATTGGTCAAGTATAAAAAAGTCCCCTGGTCGAGTATAACAAAGTCCCCATATCTAGAATAACAAAGGCTCCTCATCGAGTATAACAAGGTCCATTGGTCAAGTATAAAAAAGTCCCCTTGTCGAGTATAACAAATTCCCTGATCGAGTATAACAAAGTCCCCTGATCGAGTATAACAAAGCCCCCTGGACGAATATAACAAAGTCCCCTCATCGAGTACAATAAAGTCCCTGATCGAGTATAACAAAGTCCCCTGGTCCAATATAACAAAGACCCTGATCGAGTATAACATATCCCCTCATCGAGTATAACAACGTCTCCTGGCGCAGTATAACAAAGTCCCCAGATCGAGCATAACAAAGTCTCGTGATCGATTATAACAAAGTCCCCTGGTCGAGTATAACAAAGGGCCCTCATTGAGTAAGACAAAGTCCCTTGATCGAGTATAACAAAGTCCCCTGATCCTAGTATAACAAAGCCCACTGGACGAGCATAACAAAGACCCCTGAACCGAGTATAACAAAGTCCCCTAATCGAGTATAACATATCCCTTGATCGAGTATAACAAAGTCCCTGGTGGAGTATAACAAAGTCCCCTGGTCGAGTATAACAAAGTCCTCTGATCGAGTATAACATATCCCTTGATCGAGTATAACAAAGTCCCCTGATTGAGTTTAACAACGTCCCCTGATCGAGTATAACAAAGTCCTCTGGTTGAGTATAAGAATGTCCCTGATCGAGTATAAAAAAGTCACCTGATCGCATATAACAAAGTCCCCTGGTCGAGTATAACAAAGTCCCTGATCGAGTATAACAAAGGCCCCTCATTGAGTATAACAAAGTCCATTGGTCAAGTATAAAAAAGTCCCCTGATCGAGTATAACAAAGTCCCCTGATCGAGTATAACAAAGTCCTCTGGTCGAGTATAAAAAAGTCCCCTGATGGAGTATAACAAAGTCCCCTGCTTGAGTATAATATAGTCACCAGATCGAGTATAAAAAAGGCCCCTCATCAAGTATAACAAAGTCCATTGGTCAAGTATAAAAAAGTCCCCTGGTCGAGTATAACAAATTCCCCTGGTCGAGTATAACAAAGTTCCCTGATCTAGTATAACAAAGGCCCCAGATCGAGTATAACAAAGGCCCCTCATCAAGTATAACAAAGTCCCCTGATCGAGTATAACAAAGCCGCCTAATCGAGGATAACAAAGTCCCCTTATCGAGTATAACAAATTCCCCTTATCGAGTATAACAAAGTCCGGTGATCGTGTATAATAAAGGCCCCTGATCGAGTATAACAAAGTCCCCTGATCGAGTATAAAAAAAGTCCCTTGATCGAGTATAACAAAGTCCCCTAGTCGAGTAAAACAAAGTTTTCTAATCGAGTATAACAAAGGCCCCTGGACGAGTATAACAAAGTCCCCTGATCGAGTATAAAAAGCCCCCTCATCGAGTATAACAAAGGCCCCTCATCGAGTATAACAAAGTCCCCTGATCGAATATAACAAAGTCCTTTGGTTGAGTATAACAAAGTCCCCTGATCGAGTATAACAAATTCCCCTGATCGCGTATAACAAAGTCCCGTGGTCGAGTATAAGAAAGTCCCCTGATCGAGTATAACAAAGGCCCCTCATTAAGTACAACAAAGTCCATTGGTCAAGTATAAAAAAGTCCCCTGGTCGAGTATAACAAATTCCCCAGATCGAGTATAACAAAGGCCCCTCATCGAGTATAACAAAGTCCATTGGTCAAGTATAAAAAAGTCCCCTTGTCGAGTATAACAAAGTCCCTGATCGAGTATAACAAAGTCCCTGAACGAGTATAACAAAGCCCCCTGGACGAGTATAACAAAGTCCCCTGATCGAGTATAACAAAGTCCCTGATCGAGTATAACAAAGCCCCCTGGACGAGTATAACAAAGTCCCCTGATCGAGTATAACAAAGTCCCTGATCGAATATAACAAAGTCCCTTGATCGACTATAACAAAGCCCCCTGGATGAGTATAACAAAGTCCCCGGACTGAGTATAACAAACGCCTCTGGTCGAGTATAACAAAGTCCCCTGGTCGAGAATAACAAAGTCGCCTGATCTAAGTATAACAAAGCCCCCTGGACGAGTATAACAAAGTCCCCTGATCAAGTATAACAAAGTCCCCTGATCGAGTATAACATATCCCCTGATCGAGTATAACAACGTCTCCTGGCTCAGTATAACAAAGTCGCCAGATCGAGCATAACAAAGTCCCCTAATCGATTACAACAAAGTCTCCTGCTCGAGTATAACAAAGGGCCCTCATTGAGTAAGACAAAGTCCCTTGATCGAGTATAACAAAGTCACCTGATCCTAGTATAACAAAGCCCACTGGACGAGCATAACAAAGACCCCTGAACCGAGTATAACAAAGTCCCCTAATCGAGTATAACATATCCCCTGATCGAGTATGACAAAGTCCCTAGTGGAGTATAACAAAGTCCCCTGGTCGAGTATAACAAAGTCCTCTGATCGAGTATAACAAAGTCCCCTAATCAAGTATAACAAACTTCCCTGATCGAATATAACATATCCCCTGATCGAATATACCAAAGTCCTCTGCTCGAATAAAACAAAGTCCCCTGGTCGAGTATAACAAAGCCCCCTCATCGAATATAACAAAGGCCCCTAATCGAGTATAACAAAGTCCCCTGATTGAGTTTAACAAAGTCCTCTGGTTGAGTATAACAAAGTCCTCTGGTTGAGTATAACAACGTCCCTGATCGAGTATAAAAAAGTCACCTGATCGCATATAACAAAGTCCCCTGGTCGAGTATAACAAAGTCCCTGATAGAGTATAACAAAGGCCCCTCATTGAGTATAACAAAGTCCATTGGTCAAGTATAAAAAAGTCCCCTGATCGAGTATAACAAAGTCCGCTGATCGAGTATAACATATCCCCTGATCGAGTATAACAAAGTCCCTGGTTGAGTATAACAAAGTCCCCTGGTCGAGTATAACAAAGTCCCCGGACCGAGTATAACAAAGGCCACTGGTCGAGTATAACAAAGTCCCCTGGTCGAGAATAACAAAGTCCCCTGATCGAGTATAACAAAGCCCCCTGGACGAGTATAACAAAGTCCCCTGATCGAGTATAACAAAGTCCCCTGATCGAGTATAACAAAGTCCCCTGGTCCAATATAACAAAGTCACCTGATCGAGTATAACATATCCCCTGATCGAGTATAACAACGTCTCCTAGCTCAGTATAACAAAGTCCCCAGATCGAGCATAACAAAGTCCCCTAATCGATTACAACAAAGTCTCCTGATCGAGTTTAACAAAGTCCCCTGATCGAGTATAACAAAGTCCCCAGATCCTAATATAACAAAGCCCACTAGAAGAGTATAAGAAAGTCCCCTGAACCGAGTTTAACAAAATCCCCTGATCGAGTATAACATATCCCCTGATCGAGTATAACAAAGTCCCTGGTGTAGTATAACAAAGTCCCCTGGTCGAGTATAACAAAGTTTTCTAATCGAGTATAACAAAGGCCCCTGGTCGAGTATAACAAAGGCCCCTCATCGAGCATAACAAAGTCCATTGGTCAAGTATAAATATGTCCCCTGGTCGAGTATAACAAAGTCCCCTGATCGAGTATAACAAAGTCCCCTGGTCGAGTATAGCAAAGTCCCCTGATCGAGTATAAGAAAGCCTCCTCATCGAGTATAACAAAGTCCCCTGAACGAGTATAACGAAGCCCCCTCCTCGAGTATAACAAAGTCCCCTGATCGAGTATAACAAAGGCCCCTGATCGAGTCTAAAGAAGGCCGCTAATCGAGTATAACAAAGTCCCCTGATTGAGTATAACAAAGCCGCCTAATCGAGTATAACAAAGTCCCATGGTCGAGTATAACAAAGTCCCCTGTTCGAGTCTAACAAAGTCCCCTTATCGAGTATAACAAATTCCCCTTATCGAGAAAAGAAAGTCCCCTTATCGAGTATAACAAAGTCCACTGATCGAGTATAACGAAGTTCTGCTCAAGTATAACAAAGTCCCTGATCGAGTATAACAGCGCCCCTGATCGAGGTCTAAAGAAGGCCCCTAATCGAGTATAACAAAGTCCCCTGATTGAGTATAACAAAGCCGCCTAATCGAAAAGTATAACAAAGTCCCATGGTCGAGTATAACAAAGTCCCCTGTCTGGAGTCTAACAAAGTCCCCATCGAGTATAACAAATTTCTTATCGAGAAAAGCAAAGTCCCTTATCGAGTATAACAAAGTCCACTGATCGAAAGTATAAAAATGTCGCTTCCGGCCCAGTATAACAAAGTCCCCTTATCGAGCATAAAAAGTCCCCTGATCGATTAAACAAAGTCCCCTGGTCGAGTATAACAAAGCCCCCTGACGAAAGTATAACAAAGTCCCTGATCGAGTATATCAAAAGTCCCCTGATCGAGTATAACAAAGTCCACTGATCGATTACAACAAAGCCCCCTGGACGAGTATAACACAGTCCCCTGATCGAGTATAACAAAGTCCCTAATCGAGTATAACAAAGTCCCCTGATCGAGTATAACATATCCCCTCATCGAGTATAACAAAGTCTCCTGGCCCAGTATAACAAAGCCCCAGATCGTGCATAACAAAGTCCCCTGATCGATTATAACATAGTCCCGGACCGAGGATAACAAAGGACTCTGGTCGAGTATAACAAAGTCCCCTGGTCGAGAATAACAAAGTCCCCTGATACTAGAATAACAAAGTCCCCTGACCGAGTATAAAAAAGTCCCCTGTTCCAGTATAACAAAGTCCCCTGATCGAGTATAACAAAGTCCCCTGATCTATTAAAACAAAGTCCCCTGGTCGAGTATAGGAAAGGGTCCGGATCAAGTAAGACAAAGTCCCCTGATCGAGTATAACAAAGTCC
>NW_024737616.1:0-7182 GCF_018991925.1 Homarus americanus
CACCGGACCTCTCACTAACCTAACCAGCCCACCAGACCTTTCACTAACCTAACCAGCCCACTGGACCTCTCACTAACCTAACCAGCCCACCGGACCTCTCTCACTAACCTAACCAGCCCACCGGACCTCTCACTAACCTAACCAGCCCACCAGACCTCTCACTAACCTAACCAGCCCACCGGACCTCTCACTAACCTAACCAGCCCACCGGATCTCTCACTAACCTAACCAGCCCACCGGACCTCTCACTAACCTAACCAGCCCACCGGACCTCTCACCCTAACCAGCCCACCGGATCTCTCTCTCACCAGTGACAAAATGTTGCTGTGATAATGAAATATAGGAATAGTGACAAAGCTGTGTAATAAGTGAAAGTAGTGTGAACATCACCCCACATATTTTAAGAATCAGCCTTACCTTACCTTACCTTACCTTACCTTACCTTACCTTACCTTACCTTACCACTGTTATAGCTTCCGTTTACCTGTAATCACTGATCAAGAGTCGTATTAGAGGTCAACTCGTAGTAACATTCATAACTGTTCATAAGTTATGTTTTCAAAGTCTTTTGCCTATTTATTAAGAAAATAAACTATTGCACAATAACTGGAATATCACCGTAATTAACGCTATGAGCCTCGTTGAACACAGTATTAAGTGAGAGAGAGACTACTCACGGCTCATAGGAAAGTTACCATGATTGATGTAATTATATAAACCATCTCACATACCAGCCTAAGATAAAGGCATAACACTTATCTGGGGATGTTGTGGTTAACAGACGTATTTAAAGATAGGAATAAGAATGATTGTAATACTTATACCTGAGAGCTGCTTTAATGGTGATGACTCGCGGTGTCTTGTGTCCATGATACGAGTACAGTGTAATGGGGTGATCATCTGTCTGTCTGTCTGTCTGTGTCCTTTGGTGTTGTTGGGGTAAATCCTTCCCCAAATAGTACCAGAAAAACAGTAAACAAGGGAAGCAAATAAGGAGTAACGGAGAGAAGAAAAACAAAAACAGAAAAATAACAGGTGGCTGGGTGATGAGGGTGGATGATGGGGTGGAAGGAGACGGGTGGATGGTGAGAGTGGAATCTCTTAGCTGAGGGCTTGAAGAGTTCACCTATAACCTTCAGCTAAAACTTTCAGCTAAATCCTGCAGCTAAAAGATTCAGCTAAAGCTTTCAGGAAAAACGTCCATCCCAGTCCAGAGAGTTTATTCAATGTTGCCTCAAGGCATCACCTGAGTGAACCTTACCTGGACGAACCTTAACTCTCTCTCTCTCTCTCTCTCTCTCATTTATTCCAAAGTGTACAAGAACCCAAGCTATTTATTTTCATCTATTTAAATCAAGGAATCAGATAGGACCAGCCATAAGGTTAATAGCAAAGCCTTACAGGGAGCCAGATGATAGTGGGAGAGTTTACTGTGGAAAAAACGGCAGTACAGGCTGTGGGTAGGTGACGTTCACATAAGACGATCATTTTAAGTCGTTCATTCTAGTTTAAGACGATCATTCTAAGTCGTTCATTCTAAGACGTTCATTCTAAGACGTTCATTCTAAGTCGTTCATTCTATATTAAGACGTTCATTCTAGTTTGAGACGTTCATTCTAATTGAAGTCGTTCACCCCGAGTCGTTCACCCCGAGTCGTTCACTGACATAACCTACAAGGAAAAACATGGGTTATGATTGATTATTTCTCTCCCCTGAGATTGCGTTTATTTATGGGGTCACTTTAGGGGGTTGACCTACCCAACCTAACCCAACCTTTAGTAATACCAATCCTACGTCTTTCATTGCATCCTTGTTTCATTTCTTCATTCTCTCTGCTATACGTAACTTCCTGAACCATTTGCTTACTCAGAACACATCAGATTTACCAATTGACACTAAATGTACTCTGAACAAACTCATGTAAGCGGATTAGACTCTAAACTGAGAACTTGGTCCATGGAAAATATATATATATATATATATATATATATATATATATATATATATATATATATATATATATATATATATATATATATATATATATATATATATATATATATATATATTTATATATATTTCATGTAAATCCACAATGAAAACGTGGATAAGAAAAATCTTGATAAAATCACACGGGAAGATGGAAACAACGGAGTACCTTAGCTTTCGTCTTTATTCAAGACATCTTCAGAGGCAACTGGATTACATGGACAGAGAGAGGCTTAAATATACAGGGTGACCTAAAAAACATGAGGTCAGGTCAAAATGATGACATCCACTAATCCCCACACCAACACACACGTAGAGGAGCTTAAGAGAAGGGAGGTGACGTGACTAGCCAAGTCAGGTCAGAAAAAAGGGACCCAAAATAACTATCATACATCTAGATCAAAGGTTTTCAAAGCATTTTTAACCTTGGGCCACTGACAAATAAATTTATGTAACATATTATCAGTTTTGAACTGACCATCACTAAGGTTTATTGATTTTAATTCCTTAATCAAACTAGCTTCAACCAGAAGTCTTTCTGTGACACAAGATGATTTGAATACTTCTAAGCTTTTTTCCCAAGCAATGGGGGGTGATTATTATTCCTAACATGAACGAACAAGGCACTGCTTTCAGATGCAGTTCAGATATTATACTTATGTTGTTTGATTCTGAGCTGCAGTGTTTTTCCTGTCTGACCTACATAATTACAATTACATTGGCTACATGGAATACAATAAACACTTCCATTTACATTCAAACTTGGGCTATTCCTTATTAACATATTGGTAATGGTTGAGTCATACTTGAAAACAACATTAATATTTAGAAGCTTGAGGGACCGAACTAAAGGGACAAATTCATCACGATAGGGCAGAGTCAAAATATTCTTAAGTGTAGGAACTTGTCTGGTTACAGAGGAATAAAAGGATTTTTTAGCCCTTTTAAAGCAACGATCAACAAACACAGAAGGGTACCCAAGTTTCTGTGCAATAGAACGAATGTGTTTAAATTCGTCGTCAATAAATTCAGAGTCACAAATACGCAGACATCGTAGGAACATAGCAGAAAAAACTGACATTTTGGTAGACTCAAGGTGATTGGATAAAAAGTGAATGAAACTGTCTACCTGTGTGGGCTTTCTATATACCTTAAATTTATAGTTTTGGCCATTTCTCATGATAAGCATATCAAGAAATGGAAGGGATTCACTTATTTCTCTTTCAATTTTGAATGTGATACTAGGGACAATATTATTAAGCTTGTCTAAAAATTCAAAGGGTCACTGTTTTTAGGCCAAAGACAAAGAACATCATCTACATATCTATACCAAGGAGGAATACAGTCCACTACATTGGGGAGTAATCTAGACTCAAAGAACTCCATATAAATACAGGCTAGAGGAGCAGAAAGACAATTACCCATGCTCATGCCAAATACTTGCTTGTAGAACTTCCCATTTGCACTAAACACATTGTCAGTTACGCATAACTCTATCAATTTCAGGAAAGTATCATGTTCAATAGTTAAATCTAGCAGTTGTAATTTATCTTTAAGAAATGAAAGTAAGTCTTTCACAGGTACTCTAGTGAACAGTGAATTTACATCAAAACTTATTAATTCGCAAGGTTCGTTGTGTTTCTTGAGTTTATCAATTAAATCACTGCTATTGTGTATATGTGAATTAGATATTTGGCCTGTAAGAGGGGATATCATCTTTACCAGCCACTTGGATAATTTGTAAGTAACAGAACCCACAGAACTCACGATAGGACGTAATGGATTATTAAGCTTGTGTGTTTTGATCAATCCATACATATAAGGTAAAGTGGGATTGATTTGAGAGAGCTGTTTAATGACATCGGGGTTCTTTTTCATTTTGGAATTAGATAACTTATTAATATTTTCCAGGGGATCTTTCGTAAGCTCACAATACGTGCTTTCATCACTAAGTAACGAAAGCTAAGGTACTCCGTTGTTTCCACTTTCCCGTGTGATTTTATCAAGATATATATATATATATATATATATATATATATATATATATATATATATATATATATATATATATATATATATATATATATATATATATATATATTAATTTTTTTTTTTTATTCATCTGTGAAATTTGAGTCTTGAGTTTTTGAAATGAGATGAAGATGCAGGTACAGTAATTATTTTTTTTGTATCCTGTGTATTTGGTATTTGAAGTTACTGTACCTGTTCGCTCGTTACCTAATTGGTTCTGAAAAATTAGGTGACTTAGTGATACCTGAGGAGGAGGGGTAATTGGTGATTGTGAATGGATGATGGCACACATACACACACACACACACACACACACACACACACAGCACACAACTCATAAGATACATACAGCATAAAAGATACACATAACATACACACAAACACATATAACACGTACCACACTCCACCATACCACACCACCTCATACCACACCACCTCATACCACACCACATACCACACCACCACATACCATACCACACCACACCACCACATACCACAATACACCACCCCACCACATACCACAATACACCACCACATACCATACCACACCACCTCACACCACACCACACCACACGAGGAAAAAAAGAGAGAGAGGAACAGAGAAACAGACAGACGGACATAAAAACAGACAAACAGACATACAAACACAGACAGACAGACAGACAGACAGACAGACAGACATAAAAACACAACAAAACACCCCCCTCCAAAAAAACAAAAACAAAAGTTTCCAGAAGACGTAAGGAAAACCCCTCCAGAAATAATACTGAAGGCACCATCATGGAAAATTACACCTTGATGATGAACTGAAGGAGGCCGTGTGTGATCCACCCTTCATACGAGAGTTAAAAACCGATTCCTTGGGGTTGAAATCTTGAGAAGTTTACTAAAGTTCCACCAAAACTTTTTCTCTCTGTTGGAGGGTAAAAAAATAAAACTTCAGACATTTCTCAGAGAGTCTAATGCATTTTGAATAACTAGGTAATGCATTTTGAAAGGAAATTTGATGTGTGGTATTTTTTTGTCGTGGGATTTTAGGATTGTGTGTAATGATGATAATTATATATTGTAGAAGGTTGTGGTCGGTGTCTTATAGTAATGGAGGCATAAGGTGATGTTGTCTTGATAGTTTATTATGTATTGTTACCTGGCATTGTAAAGTACAAGGTGTATCTTTGTATTGGTAAACATACACGAACTGTAATTATACCGCCACCTTCACACCTACACACTACCACCTACACACCACCAGCACCACCTACACCACCATCACCACCTGCACACCACCGCCACCACCACCACACCATCTACACCACCATCACCACCATCACCACCTGCACACCACCACCACCCACCACACCGCCACCACACCACACACCACCTGCACACCACCATCCCCACCTACACCACTACCACCTGCACCACCACCACCACACCACCGCCACCACCTGCACACCACTACCCACACACACCACCATCACCACCTACACCACCACTACCTGCACACCACCACCACCCACACCACCATCACCACCTGCACACCACCATCTACACCTACACCACCACACCACACACACCACCACCACCACCACCGCCTACCTGCACACCACTACCCACCTGCACCACCATCACCACCTGCACCACCACCACCCACCCACCCACCACACCACCATCACCACCTGCACACCACCACCACCCACACCACCGCCACCACCTGCACCACACCACCTGCACACCACCACCACCACACCACCACTACCACCTGCACACCACCACCACCACACCACCGCCACCACCTGCACACCACTACCACCTGCACACCACCACCACCACACCACCATCACCACCTACACACCACCATCACCTCCTACACACATAATTAAATTCTCTCTGATAAACTTTCCAACAATGTGCATCGTCTTCAAAAGGCATCACGTATCACTGCTGTCGTTGTATTTGTCATAGTTGGGTCGATCAGTGTCGAGCAAAAGCAACACAGGTGATTGATGCACATCCCCTGGGCCACGTCTGGTAGTACTGATGTTGATTTTCACCTAAACTAACCTCACCTCACCTAACCTTGGTTCACTGGTAACAAGCGGTGAGGTGGGGGATCACACAACACCAGACACACTCACTTAGTTTGGGCACTGGTTATCTGCACAGCCTGGTTTCATGGGTCCTCTCTCTCTTATCTGCAGGTCCCTATAATCCCTCGTCAGTTTGCTGCAGTAATCCTTCACTTTCTCTTTAATGTCATTGCTGGTTTTCTTACACCGTTCATTAACATTGTAAATGAACTTGGTATTTAATATTCCCTCAACTAACTTTAGTCCAAAGAGTGCTCGGTTAGAGTTGCTGTTGTTATAATGTTATTACTGTTTCAACAACAAAGGTCTTTAAGCGCGAAACGAGGTTAGTAATTACACTATTCTGACATTTTATAGACACTTCCTGCAGTAAAACCTCGTGACTCTCGCAACAGATGCAGAGGTGCGTTGTCTCCACCACAGGGAATGACACTATCAATACTTTAGTGTGGGTCCAAGTGCTCTCTAATGCTTTCATCAAGTCCCGAGTGGCCGTGTCAAAGCGGACAGGGGTTTGTATCTCTCTGAGGCTGCTTATTAAATCTGTGATGTGTTTTAAGGTTATGTATATTGATTGGTGGTCCGCGGGGTTAGTCATTATTATAGTGTTGAAGGAGACAACCAGAACGTCAATATTTGTCTCCAGAGCTACATGTAATATGGCCCACTGTCTCTATGTAGCTCAAGTCAGCATTGTCCTATAATTCCTGAGTCACTGTGGGTGATACTGCGACTCTCATGTCTCTGTCTGACATCACCGCCCAGGATAAACTTTAGATTCAAGCTCCGTTTTGGTGCCTTAAAGTCCTTGGTCAATGTCTGTACGAGTTGCCTTTTCATAACATGTATCGCCCTCTTGCAGTCATTGGTCCTTCATTATGGTCTCAGTTACTGTGTCTGCTGCAGCAACAATGAGATGATGATCCGCCGTGACGTAATCTCTGGTGGCTTGTGTGACTCGTTGATGTTGGTTACTGTTCTGAGTTAACATATTCAGCAGCTGGTTTAAAGAAGCCGCGTGGCTCAGTATATGAGATGCATACATTACATCAACAAGTTTCTGCTTCAGTA
>NW_024737617.1:0-24172 GCF_018991925.1 Homarus americanus
GTTTGTAATGTACTTTTATGGATAAGGAGAAAATGACCTAGAGTCTAAGGCTTAGACAGTCGGATCTGAACAGGTTTGTTAAGATAAGATCTTTAGATTTTATTCATCAAGAATTATAAATGAGTTGTATGCCAATGATCATGATATAATCACACAAAGAACTCTCTTAGATAAATAGCATCAGCTTTTTCAGAAGTTATTATAGTATATCTTTTCTTGATTATCATAAATTATTTTTTGCAATCATTAAGGATTGTGAGGAAATGTCTGTGATACATTCACATTTTCATAATGGAATATTAAACTAATATAAGCTAGATTAAATGTCTGTTATTTCATTCTAAACAGTTACGAATTACATCCTGGAAGTCCTTGAGTTTTTCTACTAGTACTGTACACAGTACCTGTATATGAAAACTTCTTATAAAATACTGTACACCAGGTTTTGTGAACACTAGGCCAATTAACCTTCCCTTATTTTTTTTTCAGTATAATGTTACTTCATTATTACCCCTTATTAAACCTTCCACTCTGTCTATCCCAGATTTATCTCTCGAGTAACTCAACTCTGTAGCTTGAGTTTTAGAGGATTCTGGTTTATTCTAAGTCCATGTTTCACAGCCATAAGGTGAACCTCTCCTGCTGGCACTGTTTGGGCTGAGAGAGAGAGAAGGGAGAAAGATGTGGTCTGGAGAGGAAAGAGAAAGCAGTGGAAGGAAATTGTAGAAAGAAAGAATTACTGTACCATCTCTAAGTTGCCTCTATCTTCAAGATTACATCCTTCCCGTAATAATACTTCCCAACTTTTCAATGACACTTCTTCCATGTATATTTTTCCTTAACCCCTTCACTACAGGGATGCCACTTTTTAATACTATATAGGTACAGTCTCTCCCCGACTTACGACAGGGTTAGGGACCCAAATCCAGGTCGTAAGTCGAATTGGTCATAATGCGAAAATAATACATAGAAAATCTAAAATGGGTGTCTCTTTTTCTTCTCAGCACCACAAAACTCTCACTTTTAAGCTTGCTAGCCATTTTAAAGGGAATTAAAAAAAAAAAATTTGTCAGTACACAGCGCAATTACTAAAGTTGGGACTCGAAAATATGTACAGTAGTACCCCGCTTAACGCGGTCAATTGAACCCACAGGGTACCGCGTTAAGTGAAAACCGCGTTAAGTGAACAACAGAACATATGGGATTAATTCCAATAGAGACTGGCCCGACCCCCAAACTCCACTTTTTAACGACACACAACTATGTTGTAGTAAAAATTTTATCTTAACTTTATGATGGTATGCACACACAATTAATAATAAAGAGAAATATCAATAATATTAGGTTTTTTAACACTTGCATTAGTAGAAAAGATGGCTGGGCACACGGGGATGGGGGGTTGGTTCCGAGGCAGAGGGCAGATTATTGGCCCTCACCTGTATCACTTGTATCAATTGTATCACTATCCACCACAGAGGCTTGCAGGGCCTCTTTGTCAAACCCCCTCAAAGGCCATATAAGTCCATATCCTCACTATAATTATCACTATCACTGACTTGGGCCGGCTGTGGTGGGTGGCGGGTGAAGAACTCGGTAATGTTTTGATGACTGGGCGACCTTGTGCTCATCGTGCCCGCGCCGCTTCCCGCGTATATGATGAAAAATTCCGCGTTAAGTGAAAGTTCAGCTCTGGCGAGGCACCGCGTATATGATAAAACGCGTTAAGTGAAACCGCGTTAGGCGGGGTAATACTGTACTGTAATTTGAAAAATTTTTGGTACGACTGAGGCGGTCGTAAGTCGAGGAGTAGCTGTACTTTGTTTGGGTAGTGTCAGATGATTTTATTTAGATAGGAGTAGGTTAGGTTCATCATAATTCTCAATATTTATATGCTGTTGCCATTTTCTATTCTGTTTTGTTTATGCTCTAAAAATAAAATCACGTGTAATATACAACACACTGGAATCTTTTTTAGACTGCAGTATTAATAATAGAAAGCTTAATGTAGTTTTATTATTTATGTACTTTATATATCATCTGTGTTCTTACACTAAAACAGTATCATAGGCATTGCAATCATTGATGCCATACTTATTTTCTGGTGTAATACAAAATTCTAGACATTCTAAGTACATCATTATACACACCTCCAAATAATACAAAAAGTAAATTAGAAATATTAGAGTCAATAAAAAACCAAACATGCTATCTTCTATTATTCAGAACAATACTGTAATGATGATTATATATATATATATATATATATATATATATATATATATATATACAGGAAAAAGCACAAAGTTTAGGTGGCAATTCATCTTCGAAGTGAAATTACAAACTGGTAAGTTCAGAACAAGTTATATATATATGCACAGAGGAGGTGAGATCAGTCCACCTCACTCTGTATGTTCAAAATACATTTTGAGAACCTTGGGATGATCATGTGAAATGGATAGGGTTTCACCTCTTATTGGCCTTTGTAAGTGAAGAGATTTTGACAATCAAAAAGTTAATACATATCAAGTTTTTATACTTGTGTAATTACATCTCAATCACCTGAGTGACAATGAACACTTAGCAAGACTAGTGATCAACTAGTCCTGTAAATAGTAAGCTTTACATTGTCTGCTGCAGCAGCCAAGTATAAACATTGTTTACATTTCATTTTACATTTATGACTGCTTCTGCAGACCCAAGTGGCCTTGAAATTTTTTTTTCTCAATACCAGAGACAAATGGATACAAATATACAATGTATTATATTACCTGCTGAGATAACTTTCAGAACTTTGTAATGGTCTCTGCTATTGTGCGGGATGTTAAAAATTATACCAAGCCCTTGAAGATGACTCCAGTAAAGCATTCTTCAAAATACTGGCAAATCTTAAAGAATGGTGTTGATAATACAAGGCACAATCACAGGTGCTGACCAGAACATAACAATTACTTGAAGGCCACATATAAGGTAACCCTTTCTTATCCAAGAAGATACTCATTAACTCACTGGGAAGTTTTCATCAGATGGTAACATTAGGAACTTAAAGACTGATTTACTTGCATACACTATTTGCATGGTTATGCTACTTTACGACATATTTGTGTATGAAAAAAAATATATATTATTTTATTATTCATAAAAAATTCAGTTTTAAATCACACTAATTAATATTTAGCAATGTCAGATGCTACAAAATGTTATAGCATGCTGCACATGATGTATTTCAATTATGTCAACGACAATATTACCACACTTGATTGTAAAAAAAAAATAAAAATAATTCAAACATCGTACTACTGGCTATTAAGATCTGTTTTATCTATCGCACGAATGTTTACTTACTAAATAATACATAAAATTATTAAAAGAACATACTCTTTAAATGTTACCTGCATCCTGTTGATCTTTTGGAATAAATTTTCTATTCACTGTGATACTATGACTCATCTGGCCCACCTAGGACACGAGGTTAAGAATAAGAAAATATTTCTCTCTTCTCTGGTTCTTAATTTTTCATCAGGGTAGACTTGAGTGAAGTCCATTTCTACAAACAGTATACTGTGCAGACTTGCCAATAAATTGTTTCATTGATCTGCAGAACAATCAGTACCCACCTGCATACAAAACAAAGTGATTCCTTTATCTCACCTGCAACACAAGCAATAAACATTAAAGTAAAATAAATAATCTGAAGCAACTGTTTACTGTTAATCAGTACAATGGGATCAATACACTGTCATATTAATAACTAAAGCCAACCAATAACTATAAAAGCCATAAAAACTGTTGATTTAAGAAGTGGTAAATACTGTTTTTTCTTCTAGTAGGAACATTATTCAAAAGATTTTAATTGTCATTAGACTTGATACATTCATTTGCAACCAAAGATATCCCAATACAGATAGTCTCCGAGTTATGAACTGGTTACATTCCTGGACCCTGTCCGTAAGATACTGTGAATAAAGTGGTGTTAAACAATATAGACTAATGAAATTAATATAAAAAATGTGATTTTAGGAACTGATTTTTGTGATGAATATACTGGGATCTCATTCATAAGTCAGGCATTTGTAACTCGGGGACTGCCTGCATATTCATGTATGCAAACATCAAGTGTCTGAGCATGTACAGTACTACATATAGTATTTGTGACCATATATTTGTTGCCATTATGTAGATTGATTATCAGTGGATCATACAGACTATTTTATACAATTTAATAACAACTTTATAATCAACACGTGAAAAAGCAGTTCATGTTCACTGATCATACTGCACTCCCAATCCTTTTATATTCACTCTCTCCTGAGATTATCCAATCTGGCCTGGATGTCTTCATCTGCAGCATCTGCTACAGCTACAGGTGTCTTTGAGGCAGCAGTTGTTCCAAGTGTTCCACCAGCAGATGGGAGCTCACTCAAACCCTCTGTCATTTGGAGGCCAAGCTCATCTAGGACTTGGGACACAATAGCATCACTGTCAATGAAGTAAAAGAAGACAATCAGCAATATCATCCAACACTTAGTAGGATTTTTTTTCACATCCTCTACCTCATACAGTAATGCTTTCCCAGGAAAACCCAAGTAATGGTAATGATTTCATTAGTGTGAAGTGAAAACATATATTATCAGGGTGATATTTTTAGCTTTTTAATTGGAAAAAAAAGTGCGCCTTATATGCCGTAAAATAAGGTATTATTATTTCATTTTTGTGCCAGTTGGTTGACGCTGTTGGCTAATGGTGGCAGCATATAACAAATCTATTTAACATTTGTAAAATTAACACATAGTGAGATCACCTTGTAGTAATGATTATCTGAATAACACCTTTAACCAACAAAGAATTTATGTTTCATATTAATTTCCACATGCAAGACATAATCTTGGAATGGTAAATGTAGTACAGTACTGTCCTGTACTATACCATCTGTCTTCATTTCCTATAATTTCTAATGTACTGTTTAATTATCAATGATGAAGGAAAAATTGTGGGGTTTCACCACTTTTATTACTTTTACTACTTAGTATACTTAGTTAAAGCTTGAACTATAATACATTACCTCTCCTCCTCATCATCCTCATCACCCATGGCGTCATCTATAACATCATTCATCATCTCTTCTTTCATGTCCATAATTTCAGTCTGCTTTTCAAATTCCTGCATTATCTGCTGGATCTGTGGGAGCTTCAGTTGCCTGTCAAAAAATAAAAATAAAAATGTATAAAATATATAAATATATAAATATATATATATATATATATATATATATATATATATATATATATATATATATATATATATATATATATATATATATATATATATATATATATATATATATATATATATATATATACACAGATACAGTATTACCCCGCTTTACGCGGTTTCACTTAACGCGATTTCTCATATACAGTCAACCCTCACTTTAAGCGGTCCCACATTCTGCGTTTCCACGTTAACGCGGTACCCTGCCAGAACCTAACGTGCTCACATTACGCGGTGCGTGAACCCCATTACGCGGAGAGTGTCCGGCGCGACGCTATTTTTAGATTCGCCCCACCTGGCTGCCTGCCTGTGCTCTCGCCCCTCCCTCCTCCTCCCTCCGCTTGGGCAAGCCACGCGGTAAGGTTGCGCAGTGTGTGTCTTTGTTGCGTTATCACTGACGTCATATGACGCATCGGACTGTGATTGGCCATGCATCCCTACCCCCCTCTGCTGCTAGCTGTAATTGGCTTAAAGTATTATGACGTGTCCACCCGGGGGAGGGAGGGAGGGAGGAGAGACGACGCTTGACCTAGCCGCGGCAGTTTCATCCCTCCAGGCCACTCCGTGTAAACGCGCATCCATTGTTCCGTAAAATGGCTTCCGCCGGACCACCACCCCCAGAGAAAAACCTTTCCTTACCTGGACCCAGCGGCACTAAACCAAAGAAGGCACGACGTTCCTTAAGCTACGAGGTGAAGTATAGCATCATCCAAGAGTTGGAGAAAGGAACAAGGCAGGTTGATTTGGCGCGCCAGCATGGCGTGAACGAATCTACGATCCGGACTATAAAGAAGGATTCAGCCAAGATAAAGGAGCACATGAAGATCACAAAGTCTACAGGTGCTTCTATGATCAAGTATTTTCACAACCAGGTGCTTCTCAAGACAGAAAAATTACTTGCGAGGTACTTGGTGCGTCAGGCGCGACGGAACATGGTGGTCGACACGCGCTCTGTTAAGGACTACGCACGTGAACTGTACATAGCAGTGGCACGAAAGATGGGAACTTCAGAGCCCAAACCCTTTAATGCTTCCTCTGGGTGGTTACAGAGGTTTAAGATCCGGAACAAGATCACCAATATAAACATTGGTGGTGAAGAAGCGAGTGCTGATTGTGCTGCGGCTCGGGAATTTCCTCCGTTTTTACGTGAGATTATGGAGGAAGGACAGTACAGTGACGACCAGGTGTTTAACATGGACGAATCTGGTCTTTTCTGGAGAAAACTACCTTCCAAGTCCTACATTGTGAAGAATGCCAGCAGGATTCGGGGCCGGAAAATGCAGAAGGAACGCATCACCGTCCTGTTTACCACCAATGCCTCCGGTACCTGTAAGCTCAAGTTATCGGTGATCCACACAGCACGCAAGCTACACGCCTACAAAACAATGGACATGACCAAGCTAAACGTCCACTGGCTGACCGCACGTAAGGTGTGGATGTTCTCTACACTGTCCCTCTCCTGGTTTGATGACTGTTTTGTTCCCGATGTAAAAAAATTCTGTGAGCGACAGAATGTGCCATTTAATATTTTGTTGCTGCTGGACAACGCACCAGGACACTCGCCCCTACTGTTAGATCGTCACCCCAACGTAAAAGTGGTCTTCCTTCCTCCCAACACTACGTCTTTAATCCAGCCCATGGACCAGGAGTTGATTTGCAATGTGAAAGCTGCATTCTCAACAAAAAAATTCCAGCTCCTGAACGACTACACCAGCACCAGGGAAGAGTTGCGTAACCTGAGTGACACCACCACCGATAGCAAGAGCGAAGAAGAGGAGGATCAACAGTTGGCTGAGCAAAAAATACTCTTCAAACAATTCTGGAGAGTATTTAACATCAAGAAAGCTGTGGACATCTTGGTGGAGTCATGGGATCAGCTGTCTATTGCTACAATTCGTCACGCATGGAGACATGTGTTGCATGGAATACCAGGTGAGAGGAGGAGTCAATCTGTGACTGGTGAGGTTCAGAATGTTGCAGTAGCAGTGGACCTTGCCAGAGAAGCTGCGCAGACTGTTACAGTTCCAGGCTTCTCCGAGACCACCAACGACGACATCCTGGAGGTGATCAGAGATCCTGAAGTGACTGCCGACGAGATGTTGGAAGAAGAACACGTCAGTGAAGAGGAGGAAGAAGGTGCGGCAGTCTCCGAAGAACACAATTTAAGTTATAGTGATATCAAGGGTGCCATGGAGTGTGCAGAGAAGATGAAGTCCTTCCTTTCCCGCGACAATGACGATGACCGCTATGAAGTCTTCCATACCCGGCTGGTGCAGGCTATGGAGCCGTACATCAAGGTGTATCACGACAACATCAACGCCAGCCGTCAGCAAAGCATAACAGATTTCTTCGCCCGCAACCCACCACAGCCAGCCCAAGCCAGTGATAGTGGCAGTGAAGATGACTTTGAGGGATTTGTCAGGGAAGCCCTGACAACTGTAAGTGACAGTGATGGTGATTCACCTAGTAATGGTGATTCACCTGAGGGCCAGTAATCTGCCCTCTGCCTCGGAACCAGCCTCCATCCCCGTATGCCGACCCATCTCTTCTACTACCGTAAGTGTTACACCTAATTTTTAGTTTTCTAACCTTACCTTTATTTTTCCTATGTTAACCTTTATCTTTCCTAACCTAACCTCTTCTATATTACTTGTTTTTTCATACCATCATAAAGTTAAGATAAAATTTTTACTACAACATAGTTGTGTGTCGTCAAAAAGTGGAGTTTGGGGATCGGCCCGGACTCCATTTCAATTAATCCCATATGTTATGTTATTCACTTTACGCGTTCCTCACTTTCCGCGGTACCCTCCGGGTTACATTAACCGCGTAAAGTGAGGGTTAACTGTATATATATATATATATATATATATATATATATATATATATATATATATATATATATATATATATATATATATATATATATATATATATATATATATATATATATATATATATATATATATATATATATATATATATATATATATATATATATATTTATAAAACCCGAGCAAAGCCAGGTAATTTTGCTAGTCATCATATATAATGGTACTGTAAAAGGTATAGGTATTACTGTAAAGACCCAGGAAAAGGATTTGACAGTGGGAAAGCCAGATTACAAGAGGAACACATGAAGAGTGGACAAAAAAAAAAGAAAAAAATAAGTTGCATTTCAATATACTGATCAAATACCTGTTGGAATAACATCAGAACATTTACAACTAAACAACAAACAGTATCGTAAAACCTGGACAACTGGAGCATTATCCCTTGAAAACATAATATTGTCTGGCAGTCACAAAAAATGGAGTAGTACATATAATATTAGTACTGACTTGTTCATGTTCATCATGGCCTTCGTCACCCCCTTCATTGCTTGGGCCATGGCATTTTGGCTCTTCAGTGTTGTAATTTTAAGTGATACAGCTTGGATCTGTGCACGCATCATGATGAACTTTTTGGTGTACCGTCGTGTCCGAACAAGGTCCTTTGCCATCACCTTCACTGCATCCTATGTTTAAATAGTTTACAACAATTAACAGCATTATAAAAATAAAGGAATTACAATAAAAATACAATGTAAAGTATTACAGAAATGATCTTATGGAATAAAAAAAATCTTTCTTCTTCCAACCTACAATAATTAGTACGTACTGTACAGTACTGAATCAGAGTACAGTACAGTACTGTACTGCACCAGTACAAAAGTACTCTACACTTTTTATACAATATATATATATATATATATATATATATATATATATATATATATAAACAGTAGTCCATAAAAGTCACAACAAACTTACCATTTGTCCCATTTTTGCCATCTTCTTGATATCAGCAATTATTTTTTTCTCCTGTTGCTCCATCTTTGATCTCTCTCGATCCAAATCTCGCATGGCTTTGGTTAAGGCACGCTGATTCTTTCTCAGCATTTCCTCTGGTGTCATTTTCCGACCAAACAGCCATTCCAGCGGCATATTTGATGAGCTGCAGTAAATATGTGAACAGCAATAAAATACGGTAATACAGTACTGTATTGTACAGTACGTATACAATATAGTGCATTATATTTCTCTGACTCAGGGCCTCCAAATGACCCATAATTTACAAATACATTGACAGGGTTCTGATGCTAACTTTGCCCCGTCAAGGAAAAATTAAATGATGCTCCTGCTCTCACTAGTATACTGTACAGATTGGCTGCAACATTTTCTCTAACATTCAATATCATTCATAATATAAAGGACAGCAAATTACTGGCATATCTGATAAAAAAAAAATTTAAGTTTAAACATACAAAGACGAAGGTTTATAAATTAAAAATTTGAAAAAAAAAGAGACATGGCTTCACGTATAAGCACTATTTGTCCTCACAGAGCAACAAAATATAAAGGCTACACATGATAAAAACATTAATATGTCTGAAACATAAATCCTGAGCATTCTGAGAAAAATCTCTCTGTTCCCGGCATTCAAACAAATTTCCAAGAGATCGCCTCATGTGCCGAGTGCATGGGTGGGTAGGCTGAGAGTGCTCATGAGCTACAATTGGCTACTACTGTCATGTGACTGCATAGGTTGCCTATGATTGGCTGATGTATCTTGCAGTCTATCTCCTCAAACTCTAGCATTACGACATTCAAATATTAAAGTATGGTACCTACAATATTAGCAATATACCATACTGTACATGGTTGGTAAACTCATGAAATACAATACAGTATACAGTAGGTATATTACAAATAGTATTGTACCAATAACATAAGACTTATATGTGCACTCAAATACAAGTACAGACAAGTAATTAAAGCAAATTTCATAATTATCACACTTCCACTTATAATTTCATACAGGTATTTGTCAATTTATATCTTCAGTAAAATTCATCACTTAAGAGCAATGACTGTATGTCTTTAAATATTGGTCTAATGTTGCACCACAATACAAGTACAGTACTGTACAATAATTTAGCTAATTGTATGGTTATTATATTGTACTGAACCTACAGGAGTACTGAACACAAATAAATAAAAAAAGGTTAAAAACAGTGATAAATGTACAAGGGGCAAAATATATTTGAAAGCAGTAATACTGTAGTAAAATCTGCTATACAATTATGAACAAACCACAAACACTTCCAGATACATAAGTATATACTTGCTTCAAACTATCAAAATTTGCTGTTGTTAAATACAATGCAATGCTGGTTATTTCACCCCCTGACATGAGAAGTAAATACAGTACAGTACCAAGCAGACCATACTGTACCATACAGTGGGTAGTTTTACAACTCTGTACACATTGTAAAATGAGTTCAGAAGCTATACCGGTACTCTATGTTGCAACTATACTCAGTGACACAACCATTTACAATTTATCTACTAATAATATTACCTTTCCATCCTTGTTGTCTGGCAATTCAAAAATGAAAATTTGTCACAAAAAATCATCATAAATACTGTACAGCATATATAATACAAAAGTATAACAGTTGCACCAAACAGGAAAAATATATTATGGAGAACAGTATAGCACTGCACACTCTTCCTGGTCATCCTCTAATAAAGTGCTGGAAATTTATGGATGACTGGATGAGGGAAAAATCGGTAGCCATCTCCCCAATTTCGCACTAGGGGAGGTAATACAGTGTACAGTATCTAACTTAACTCCTACAATCAGCCTCAGAGTTAGCGTCAAGGACCTTTAAAATGTACGAATTGACTGAATTATCCACCAGGCCTCAGTGCTTGGGGTGACATTGCCAACTTCCATACCCAACTCTCTAGCATGGGGTGGCTTCGCCCCCCTCGACCCCCCATGAGTGGTTATATAATGCTGTCAGTATTTAACGCATCCTTATTTCACCTAAAGTAACATATTCCCTTATTGGGGAAATGCTATTTTTTTAGAGTTGGATCAAGTATTGTATTGCATGGTAATGTAATTTAGACGACCCGCACACTACACACTCCCCTTCCCATGGGTCGCCGACGGCATTATTGTATAAATTATAAAAAAGAAACACTACCCCAAAAGAGAACATTCACTCACAATTAACAACAAAAATTATGGTGGAAAAGCAGTGTGTTCTTGCTAGAATATTTGGCAGCATTAATCTACACATAAACCGACTTAGCTACTGGGATGACTTCACCTACAGTCTCCTCTTAATAGATAAAATTTCAATATGTACGGAGATATGGGAAACCTTTGTGTCCGAGTGGCAATATAATATTCATCAAAAGTCAGCTTAGCTGTACAGCTGTTGTTTGACCTCATTAGCACCCTTGCTTGTCTAGTGTTGCTTCCTGAAAAATTTCATTGTCTTTTCCACTATTCTAATTTTTTCCAGCTTTCCTCAGCCATTGTTGTTGTTACTATGTGTTGCCTTTAAAGTATTCCCTCACCACAGTCACAGCTATTTAAAAAAAAAACTTTTTAAAACCCATTATGACACCAGTTTTGTTTTTCCATTATACTCAAATATTCCGGCCTGTATTGTGTTCTCCTAGGTTTAATATTATTCCACTTAATTTATTTTCAAGTTTCCTCAGCAGTCACTGGGTTCATTATGAACTGTCTTATAGTCTCACCACACTCTGATTGTTCTTTTTAATGTATAGTCTCACCACACTCTGATTGTTCTTTTTAATGTATAGTCTCACCACACTCTGATTGTTCTTTTTAATGTATAGTCTCACCACACTCTGATTGTTCTTTTTAATGTATAGTCTCACCACACTCTGATTGTTCTTTTTAATGTATAGTCTCACCACACTCTGATTGTTCTTTTTAATGTATAGTCTCACCACACTCTGATTGTTCTTTTTAATGTATAGTCTCACCACACTCTGATTGTTCTTTTTAATGTATAGTCTCACCACACTCTGATTGTTCTTTTTAATGGTGAATTCCTGTCATGAATCCCCTGGTATATTTAATTGTTTTTGCGAGGGAAACAAGAAAGGTGTCTTAAAATTGTCTAAACCATCGGAAAAACAGGGCCCGACTAATTACCCAAATGTAGCCGCAATGAAGTCAAATAATGGTCCTACATGAATAAATCGGACTGCCAATCACTTCTCGACTAGTATTTGGTGTCACGAAGTCACAAAAAATTGGTTAACTTAATTTAATCTGAGTTAATAAATCACTTAAAGTGCATGTACCTAACCTAACCTAGCCTAACACAACGCAACTCAGATTAAATTAAGTTTACCAATTTTTTGTGACTTTATGACACCAAATAACAATCGAGAAGTGATTCACAGCCCGATTTACGCTTGTACGACCATCATTTGACTTCATTGTGGCTACATTTGGGTACATTTGGATAATTACTCGCTCCCTCGGTACATGCACCCGATCTATTAACTCAGATTAAAGTAAGTTTTCCAATTTTTTGTGACTTTGTGACACCAAATACTAGTCGAGAAGTGGTTAGTAGTCAGATTCATTCATGTAGGACCATTATTTGACTTCATTGCGGCTACATTTGGGTAATTAGTCGGACCGGGAAAAACACATTGCCCAACTCGAGAGCAGTCGTTGGTTGAAACTACAAATTTACCTAATAATTAAAGTGGCAACCCTAAAATACACTTTTACCAAAACTGACCCCATATAATATATGGAGCTTAAGATTTACAACACATTACAGTTCAGTCACAACCCTTTTGCAAATGAGATGACCTGTAGCAGGAAGACCATCTTGAGTACAGTTGTGTTCAGAAGGAACACTTTAACTATGTTCCATTACATATTAAAGATTCATTTGAGGCACAAAATTGTCAACAGAAATTACAACTCAGCCATACCTTTCACAGGTGTCTTGCCTCAAGGTAACCACTAACAATATTGTGTAGGATGACTCAACGTCACACGGCGACCTTCCCTGAGCCTCAGCTGCCTCACTGCCACCGCTCACTGACGCACGTTATCACCACTTTATGTACTTTAGCAACACACTCATTATTACAAGGGCTCAATGTGCACAAAGTGGCTGATAATGTGTCTTTTATCATTAATGGCGGAGAAAACATTACTTCCAGGAAAATAGTTATATATCATGTTTTTATACCTGGAATTTCTTGGGGTAGTGATAACAGCTGCACTGTGTTTACATCAATGACGTCATGACACGACGACGCGGGCCATTTGAAGCATGTGGTGTAGGGTCATATATTACTTTTACTTTTATCCTCTTCGTCACTCATCGGCGTATTAGCCGCTTGAGCGGTCAGTCACGTCTCTGTTATACACTGTTGACAAGCACTGGGCATGTATTGGTTCCATAATGTATTTGTATCTGCTCCACTGTTAGCCAAGTCTGGTTTTGAATGAGCTCACACTCGGCGAGTCGGTGTTACTTTTACTTTTTTTTACTTTTATCCTCTTCGCCACTGATCGGCTTGTTAGCCGCTTGGGCGATCGGTCACGTCTCTTTTCATTTATATTCTTCACCAAAAGATCGGCTCGCTAGCCGCCCGGGCGATCGGTCACGTCTCTGTCACGCACTGTTGGCAAATACTGGGCATGCACCGGCTCCTGAATGTACCTGAACCCGCTCCAGTGTTGGTCAAGTCTTCTCTTGAAAGAGCTCACACTCGGTGCCGTCACAACACTCTCTGGTAGATTGTTCCAAGAGTTTACAACCCTCACTCCGAAAAAGTTTGCCCTCACGGTTTTCTGGACTTGCGGCTTCTTCAATCTTGAGCTGTGACCCCTTGTGGGGCGAGCGTCCGCCAGCTCCAAGTAAGGACACTCAACTGAGTAGTGCCCCCTGAGATGCTTATACACCTCAACTAGGTCCCCCCTTGCCCGTCTGTTGGCACAGTATTCTCAGGAAAATTGTTCCAGGAGTTCCCAACTCTCACCCTAGAAAAATTTGTCATGACTAATGTTTGAACTTCAGGCTTCTTCAACCTTAAACTCTGACCCCAACTGAGGCGGGCATCTGCCAGCTCCAGGTATGAAAACTCAACTGAGTAATGCCCTCTGAGGTGCCTGGCTATAGTATTGTAGCGTACTGTATGTGGCCAGTTGTCAATTATCTTAGTATGGGCACACAAACGTACGTACATGCAGATATCTCACACTCAGGAATGAGGTAGAATAGAAACTCACAATGCGCTTTTTGTATATATATTGTTGTATAGCGCAGTGCTTAGGAGTGACTAGGTGGAGAAGCTTGCTCAGAGGTCCTGTAGGGCGAGGAGGTTTCTGAGGAAGCTGGGTGGTGAGGAGCTGTGAGAGATGTTGCTGGTCCGGTAGCCGAGTGTAGAATGGTCTCCCTGGCTGTTGTTGTTGAGATTGTCGGTCCGTAGTCCGACACGGGCCTTTGCCTATAGGCGGCCCGTTCGGTGGTTCCGGCTGGAGCTCCTGGAGCAGCCAGACCGGATTGGGATTGTAGGTTGTCCTACCTGCAGATATGGAAGGATACTGCAGGTTGCAAGTGTGAGCGGACCCCCGATCAGTGGACGCTTACCACCAACCCCCACTCTTGGACGTGGTCAGTTTCGGAGTGGCGCGCCCCCCGAACTGGGGTCCGCACTTGCTGGGAGAGGATACTTTCTAAGCTATCTGGGTGGTGGGTATCGTGTGATGGCCCGGAGAAGGAGGTGAATGTGGTTTGTTTGGGCCTTTCGGGTTAGAGTGGCCGCTGGTGTTGCGTGTGCTTCTTGGGAGTTTTGAGTTCTGTTTCAGAGGTCTTGTGTGACTTCGCAGTCGAGGAGATAGTGTTCAAGTGGGTTGGCTGCTGGCTCCTGACAGTAGGTGCATTCCATGACGTCATTTCCGATCATCTGCCAGGAGCACTTGTACCCTAGTCGTAGTCGATGAAGGCTGACTTGGGTTTGTCTTGGTGTTTT
This sequence comes from Homarus americanus, assembly GCF_018991925.1. Lineage (NCBI taxonomy): Eukaryota > Metazoa > Arthropoda > Malacostraca > Decapoda > Nephropidae > Homarus > Homarus americanus. Next base: position 15,147 of record NW_024737617.1, read on the forward strand.
CTTGTCCGAGAAAGGTGGTTCCCCTTTTGTAGCCGCCAGGTACCATTTGGCTGATTGGGAACCAGCGTTGAATGCGTGAAGGAAGCTCTTTTTGATGTGGAGTTTGCTAGTCTTTCTGAGGTGATTCTTGATCTGTTGCACGCTTGCTGGAACTTGAAAGTGTACGCTACTAGAACGTGTAGCTGCCTTGGCTGCTTCGTCTGCCACGTCGTTTCCTCCGATCCCTACACGACTGGGAATCCAGTGTAAGACGACTGGGCGGTTTTGTCTTTTTAATTCCTGTAGCTGTGCGAGAATCGAGGTTATGATGTGGACGTTGTCTCTTGGTTGGCTGTGTTGCAGCGCCTGCATGGCCGATTTCGAGTCCGTGTGAATTATGATGGACTTGTTGTGTTGTGTTGCAGCGTGTTGTAGGGCCTTTGAGACTGCTACCAGCTCTGTTTGTAGGGTGGAGCAGTCATTAGAAAGTTTCCATCGGAGGGTCTGACCTTGGGTGTAGAAGGCCGCTCCGGATGTATGATGTTTTGGATCCACAGAGCCGTCTGTGAAGTATGATGCTGCATCAGCCGGTGTCTCGGTGGCTATAGCTTCCAGAGTTATTTTTTTGAGGTCCTCCTTCTGGAGGTTCGCTTTACTATCGCCTAGGTCGGTAATTTTGAATGTGGCTGGAGGAGGGCTCCATGGTGGAGGAACTACGTAACCATTGTCTCGTGTGTCTTGGTTGTTCTTGACGAGTGTTTCTGCTTGCAGGTGTCGGATGACCTCGCTTGCCTCGTGCGACCAGGTGGCCCCTCGCACTCTGTGGTCGAGGTGGAGGGTGGCACTGATTCGAATTTTGGCAGCTGTGGGCTTATCTGATCTACAGATTTTGGCGAGGAGACCGGCTGTCACCTGCTTGACTCGTACTGCCAGGGGTGGTAGTTCAGTTTCCATTTGCAAATTGCAAATTCTGGTCCACATGGGTGCTCCGAGCATGGTCCTGAGAGCATTATTTTGGATGACTTCTAGCTTAGCTATTTGGTCTTCTCTCAGTCCAATGAGTGCTGGAGCACTGTAATCTACCAGCGATCTGATGGTGGCCGTGTAGTAGGCTTTGAGCACATGAAGGTTTGCTCCTGCGGTTGTGCTGGTGAGCGACCTCATTATATTGTGTCTGCTCTTCGTCCTGTGCCTGAGATACTCGAGTTGCGGCTTGAAGGTGAGTTTCTGGTCAAACCAGATTCCAAGACACTGGTGGGTGTTGGTCCAGACTACCGGCGTGTTTTGTATGGAGAGCATCTTGTCTGGTGTGTCTGTGCAGATGGCCATCGCTTTCGACTTGGCTGGATTTATCTTGAGTCCAAGTCTGTTGCACTCCTCTTCTATAAGTTGGAGTGCGTGTTGCGTGTTGGCTAGTCTGTTTGATCCTCTTACTATAAACTGTAAGTCGTCTGCATAGCATAGGAGCTTGGCTGTTTGTCTGAAAGGAAGTTTGACAAGATTTTCCATCAGGACATTGAACAGCATTGGACTGAGGATGCCTGCTTGTGGGGTTCCGTTTTCATGGACCCTGTAGCTTGAGGTTGCTCCCTGAAAGCGTACTCTTGCTTCTCTCTGTGTGAGGTAGTTCTGGATCCACCCCAGCAACCTTCCTTTCACGCCTTTTTCAGCGAGCGTCGTTGTAATGGCCAGTGGATTTGCTAGTTCGAAGGCCTTCTCCAGGTCGAGGAAGACCACCAGAGCTGGTTTGTAGTCCACTGTGCTGAGTATCTCGGCGATGTTGTTGCCTGTGCCGGTGTTCTCGGTGTAAGCAAAAATGTGAGGGTGTGGGCTGCCTACTTTCCACTTGAGTCAGTTGAGAGCCATTCTTTCTCCCGTCTTCGCTATGCAGCTGAGAAGGGAGATTGGCCTCGGTTTGTCTGGTTCTCTGGGCTTCGGAATGGGCTGTATATCTGCCTTCTTCCATTCCGGTGGAAGTCTTTGTGCTGTCCACGAAGCATTGATGACTTTTAGCAAAGCCTCGTGTCCGGCTTTACCGGCATGGGAAAGCATGGAGTAGGTTATCCTGTCGGCCCCTGGTGCTGTGTCCTTGCTTCGTTTTAGCGACTTCTGGAGTTCTTGCTGGTTGAAAGGTCTGTCGGCGTCATCTTCACTGTTGCAGGCCTCTTCGATCATCTGGAGTCTGACCTGTCGCAGACGCCGTTGTGTCTCCTCCGCCTGTCTCGGGAGGTTTTTCGTTGCTGCTCGGTCAGAGAACAGTTTTGCAAGTCTCTCGGCTTCCTCTTCTGGGTTGGGATGGGTTGGTGGTGGTGGTGTTGCCTTCCCAGATGCCCTTCGGATCTGGGCCCAGATCTTGCCAAGGGAGGTGTGCTCGTTCAGTTCGGAGCACCACTTGAGCCAGCTTACGTTTTATATTTCTTCCTTCTCTTCCCTGGTATCCTTAACTATGACGTGCAGGAGATGTCTGTTTGTTTCCGTGGAATGTCTCCTGTAGTTTCTTCGGGCCATGTTCACTCTGTGGTTGAGTTCTTTCACCCTGGGACAGTAGTACCAGTAATCATTGTACTGTCTTGATGTGGGTTTTGTTTTTGGGATAGCCTCTTCTGCCGCTTGGTGAAACGCCTCGACCAATTGGTGGTGGAGGGTTGTCTCATCCACGGGTGCTGCGCCGGCCGGCTGTGATTTTTCGCGCCACTTAGCCAGGTGTTTCTTGAAGAGTCCCCAGTCTGCCTTTTGGGTATTGTATCTCCATCTCGGCGGGGGTGGAGTGGGGAGTTTGTTCACCTTCAGCGTTGTTAGGGTGGCGAAGTGGTCGCTGGTCAGCGTGGGGTGTAGCTGCCAGGAGGCCGAAGGTTGTAGTGCACTGGAGACGAAGGTTAGATCTAGCCTTCCTCCCCTAGTGTGGGTGGGCTCTCCGGTGTTCAGGAGGCAGATCTCGGGTGTGTCTTGAAAGGTGGTGTATAGGTGTAGGCCGTCTTCATTTGTGGGGCTTGCCGAGCTTAGGAAGGGATGATGTGCGTTGAAATCCCCTCCTATGAGTGTGGCGTGGTCGGCGGCCGAAGCAAATAATTGAGTAACCTCCAGTGAGCCCCTTGGGTTCTTGTAGATGTTGTGAACAGTTAATTCCCGTTCTTGGAGGGTTACTTTGCCGGCCTGTGTCTCGATGTTTTCCCCACATGGAAATTGCTGCGTGACATCGGCGGAGGGTATGCTTGACTTGACCAAGATCATACATCCTCTTGTTGACGCCTGCGTGAAATGCCTCCTGTATGTCTTGTAACCGCTGAATTTGAAACAGTATGGTGATTTCTTATGAAAGTGTTTCGCCTTAGGGTATGATATCTAAGCTTGTCGTAACACTGCTTCTTATGGGAAGTGTTTATTTTGATGCCTGAGCATTCCTTGTGGAATGTTCAGAAGATGCTGACGGGCCCTACTGTTTCATCAGGACTTCTGTGGTCCTCGATGGAATGTTAGGGTCTGATTCGTGTGAATCAGGTCCATGTCTTCGTGTTCCTTCCAGCCAAAGTTTTTTTTGCCTTCTGGGCGTGGTTAGAGTTCAGGGAGTTAGAAGCAATCGAGATTTCTTTCTGGGGAGTTAACTCGGTATCTTGGGAGCTGTCGGTGTCTTGGGTTCTCTGGTGGCCTTCTTGATTGTAGAGTGTACCTCGGCTGTTACTCGTGTGCAGACCGGCTTCCTCCACTACAAAGTGGCTGGAGCTGTGGCGACTTGCCCGAGGACGCTCCCCATGAGTGTTTGGAGCTGTGTGGGTTGGATCTTGTGGCCCAGTAGTCCGGCTAGGCCCTCCGCGAAGGTTTTCAGTACCTTGGCTAGATCTGATACGTGTATCATTCCTTCTGGTGCCTTGGTGTGTGCTTCTTTTGTCTTTCTCGTGGTTGTCGTTGTCTGCTGCTTGGGTGGCTGAGGTGTGGCTGTAGTGAGGCCAGGAAACTGGGCTGCACTTTGGGTGTTGACTGGCTGAGGAGTTGTTGTTGTTGTATAGATTGTCGGACCGTAGTCCGACACGGGCCTTTGCCTATAGGCGGCCCGGTTGGTGGTTCCGGCTGGAGCTCCAGGAGCAGCCAGACCGGATTGGGATTGGAGGTGGTCCCACCTGCAGATTGGAGGGATACTGCAGGTTGCAAGTGTGAGCGGACCCCCGATCAGTGGACGCTTACCACCGGCCCCCACTCTTGGACGTGGTCAGCCTCGGAGTGGCGCGCCCCCCGAACTGGGGTCCGCACTTGCTGGGAGAGGATGCTTTCTAAGCTATCTGGGTGGTGGGTATCGTGTGATGACCCGGAGTAGGTGGTGAATGTGGTCTGTGTGGGCCTTTCGGGTTAGAGTGGCCGCTGGTGTTGTGTGTGTTTCTTGGGAGAAATGAGTTCTGTTCCGGAGGCTTTGTGTGACCTCGCAATCGAGGAGATAGTGTTCAAGTGGGTTGGCTGCTGGCTCCTGACAGTAGGTGCATTCCATGACGTCATTTCCGATCATCTGCCAGGAGCACTTGTACCCTAGTCGTAGTCGATGTAGGCTGACTTGGGTTTGTCTTGGAATTTTCTTGTCAGCGAAAGGTGGTTCCCCTTTTGTGGCCGCCAGGTACCATTTGGCTGATTGGGAACCAGCGTTGAGTGCATGAAGGAAGCTCTTTTTGATGTGGAGCTTGGTAGTCTTTCTGAGGTGATTCTTGATCTGTTGCACACTTGCTGGAACTTGGATGTGTACGCTACTGGAACGTGTAGCTGCCTTGGCTGCTTCGTCTGCCACGTCATTTCCTCCGATCCCTACATGACTGGGAATCCAGTGTAAGACGACTGGTCGGTGTTGGCTTTGGAATTCCTGTAGCTGTGCGAGGATCGAGGTGATGATGTGGACGTTGTCTCTTGGTTGACTGTGTTGCAGCGCCTGCATGGCCGATTTCGAGTCCGTGTGAATTATGACGGACTTGTTGTGTTGTGTTGCAGCGTGTTGTAGGGCCTTTGAGATTGCTACCAGTTCTGTTTGTAGGGTGGAGCAGTCGTTGGAAAGTCTCCATTTGAGGGTCTGACCTTGGGTGTAGAGGGCCGCTCCGGATCTGTGATGTTTTGGGTCCACCGAGCCGTCTGTGAAGTATGATGCTGCATCAGCCGGTGTCTCGGTGGCTATGGCTTGGAGAGATATTTTTTGGAGGTCCTCCTTCTGGAGGTTGGCTTTACTGTCGCCGAGGTCGGTGAATTTGAGTGTGGCTGGTGGAGGGCTCCATGGTGGAGGAACAGTGTAACCATTGTCTCGTGTGTCTTGGTTGTTCTTGACGAGTGTTTCTGCTTGCAGGTGTCGGATGACCTCGCTTGCCTCGTGCGACCAGGTGGCCCCTCGCACTCTGTGGTCGAGGTGGAGGGAGGCACTGATTCGAATCTTGGCAACTGTGGGCTTGTCTGCTCTACAGATTTTGGCGAGGAGACCGGCTGTCACCTGCTTGACTCGTACTGCCAGGGTGGTAGCTCGGTTTCCATTTGCAGATTGCAAATTCTGGTCCACATGGGTGCTCCGAGCATGGTCCTGAGAGCATTGTTTTGAATGACTTCTAGCTTAGCTATTTGGTCTTCTCTCAGTCCAATGAGTGCTGGAGCACTGTAATCTACCAGCGATCTGATGGCGGCTGTGTAGTAGGCTTTGAGCACATGAAGGTTTGCTCCTGCGGATTTGCTGGTGAGCGACCTCATTATATTGTGTCTGCTCTTCGTCCTGTGCCTGAGATACTCGAGTTGCGGCTTGAAGGTGAGTTTCTGGTCAAACCAGATTCCAAGACACTGGTGAGCGTTGGTCCAGACTACCGGCGTGTTTTGTATGGAGAGCGTCTTGTCTGGTGTGTCTGTGCAGATGGCCATCGCTTTCGACTTGGCTGGATTTATCTTGAGTCCAAGTCTGTTGCACTCCTCTTCTATAAGTTGGAGTGCGTGTTGCGTGTTGGCTAGTCTGTTCGATCCTCTTACTATAAGCTGTAAGTCGTCTGCATAGCATAGGAGCTTGGCTGTTTGTCTGAAGGGAAGTTTGACTAGATTTTCCATCAGGACGTTGAACAGCATTGGACTGAGGATACCTCCTTGTGGGGTTCCGTTTTCATGGACCCTGTAGCTTGAGGTTGCTCCCTGAAAGCGTACTCGTGCTTCTCTCTGTGTGAGGTAGTTCTGGATCCACCCCAGCAACCTTCCTTTGACGCCTTTTTTAGCGAGCGTAGTTGTAATGGCCAATGGATTTGCTAGTTCGAAGGCTTTCTCCAGGTCGAGGAAGACCACCAGAGCTGGTTTGTTGTCCACTGTGCTGAGTATCTCGGCGATGTTGTTGCCTGTGCCAGTGTTCTCGGTGTAAGCAAAGATGTGAGGGTGTGGGCTGCCTACTTTCCACTTGAGTCGGTTGAGAGCCATTCTTTCTCCGGTCTTCGCTATGCAGCTGAGAAGGGAGATGGGCCTCGGCTTGTCTGGTTCTCTGGGCTTCGGAATGGGCTGTATATCTGCCTTCTTCCATTCCGGTGGGAGTCTTTGTGCTGTCCACGAAGCATTGATGGCTTGCAGCAGAGCCTCGTGTCCGGCTGTACCGGCATGAGAGAGCATGGAGTAGGTTATCCTGTCGGCCCCTGGAGCTGTATCCTTGCTTCGTTTTAGCGACTTCTGGAGTTCTTGCTGGTTGAATGGTCTGTCAGTGTCATCTTCGCTGTTGCAGGCCTCTTCGATCATCTGGAGTCTGACCTGTCGCAGACGCCGTTGTGTCTCCTCCGCCTGTCTCGGGAGGTTCTTCGTTGCTGCTCGGTCAGAGAACAGTTTGGCAAGTCTCTCGGCTTCCTCTTCTGGGTTGGGATGAGTTGGTGGTGGTGGTGTTGCCTTCCCAGATGCCCTTCGGATCTGGGCCCACATCTTGCCAAGGGTGGTGTGCTCGTTGAGTTCGGAGCACCACTTGAGCCAGCTTGCGTTTTTAATTTCTTCCTTCTCTTCCCTGGTATCCTTGACTATGACTTGCAGGAGATGTCTGTTTGTTGCCGTGGGATGTCTCCTGTAGTTTCTTCGGGCCATGTTCACTCTGTGTTTGAGTTCTTTCACCCTGGGACAGTAGTACCAGTAATCATTGTACTGTCTTGATGTGGGTTTTGTTTTTGGGATAGCCTCTTCTGCCGCTAGGTGAAACGCCTCGACCAATTGGTGGTGGAGGGTTGTCTCATCCGCGGGTGCTGCGCCGGCCGGCTGTGATTTTTCGCGCCACTTAGCCAAGTGTTTCTTGAAGAGTCCCCAGTCTGCCTTTTGAGTGTTGTATCTCCATCTCGGGGGGGGTGGAGTGGGGAGTTTGTTCACCTTCAGCGTTGTTAGGGTGGCGAAGTGGTCACTGGTCAGCGTGGGGTGTATCTGCCAGGAGGCCGAAGGCTGTAGTGCACTGGAGACGAAGGTTAGATCTAGCCTTCCTCCCCTAGTGTGGGTGGGCTCTCCGGTGTTCAGGAGGCAGATCTCGGGTGTATCTTGAAAGGTGGTGTATAGGTGTGGGCCGTCTTCATTTGTGGGGCTTGCCGAGCTTAGGAAGGGATGATGTGCGTTGAAATCCCCTCCTATGAGTGTGGCGTGGTCGGCGGCCGAAGCAAATAATTGAGTAACCTCCAGTGAGCCCCTTGGGTTCTTGTAGATGTTGTGAACAGTTAATTCCCGTTCTTGGAGGGTTACTTTGACGGCCTGTGTCTCGATGTTTTCCCCACATGGAAATTGCTGCGTGACATCGGCGGAGGGTATGCTTGACTTGACCAAGATCATACATCCTCTTGTTGATGCCTGCGTGAAATGCCTCCTGTATGTCTTGTAACCGCTGAATTTGAAACAGTGGTGTTCTTGTAGAAGTGTTTCTTGTAGGAGTATGATGTCAAGCTTGTCCTTGGCTGCTGCTTCTTGTGGGAGGTGTTTCTTGTTTTTGATGCCCTGAGCATTCCATGTTAGGATGTTCAGGGTGCTGACGTTTTCCACCACTGTTTCATCGGGGACTTCTGGTGGTCCTCGATGGAGATGTCCAAGTTCGATTCCAACTGAATCAGGTCCATGTCTTCGTGTTCTGTGGTTTTTGCCTTCTGGGCCGTGGTTCGGTTCAGGGGAGTTGAAACGTCCAGTTTCTTTCTGGGAGCTGTCGGTATCTTGGGAGCTGTCGGTATCTTGGGAGCTGTCGGTATCTTGGGTTCTCTGGTGGCCTTCTTCGGTGTAGAGTGTACCTCGGCTGTTACTCGTGTGCGGACCGGCGTGGCTTCCTCCACTGAGGTGGCTGGAGCTGTGGCGACTTGCCCGAGGACGCTCCTCATGAGTATTTGGAGCTGTGTGGGTTGGATCTTGTGGCCCAGTAGTCCGGCTAGGCCCTCCGCGAAGGTCGTCAGTACATTGGCTAGGTCTGATATGTGTATCATTCCTTCTGGTGCCTTGGTGTGTGCTTCTTTTGTCTTTCTCGTGGTTGTCGTTCTCTGCTGCTTGGGTGGCTGAGGTGTGGCTGTAGTGAGGCCAGGAAACTGGGCTGCACTTTGGGTGTTGACTGGCTGAGGAGGTTGTCTCTGTTGTTTGGGCCTTTGGGTTCCCCACACGAAGGTACTTGGTGGGGCTGGAGTGTAGGCGGTGGGGGCCGGTCTTGCTGCTAGTCGGTTTGCCTGGACCCTCTTTGTTCTCTCGGAGCATCCAGGATTCCAGGCGTGGTGTTTGCCCCCGCAGTTGGCACACTTGGGGGCAATTTTTTCCCCATTTTTCAGCTTGGTGAGGCAGGACTGTGTGCCGTGCTTTTGTGCGCAGACTGCGCAGATTTCCCTGTACGTGCACCTTGTCTGATGGTGCCCGTATTTCTGGCATCTGAAGCATCGCAGGGGCTCTGGGACGAAGGGCCTCACTTCGTAGATCCCCCAGGTTTTGAGGTCTATGGTGCTGGGGGGTGAGCCGTAGTGCGTTATGAGGACTTGTTTCGTGGTGGCCGTCTTGTCGGACAGGGGAGAGCATCTCTCGGCTTTTAGGATCTTCGGGTGGTTCTCCAGGGGTTCGAGAGGTAGTTCCTTTGGGTACCGGAG
>NW_024737618.1:0-14019 GCF_018991925.1 Homarus americanus
TTAGTTGTTGTCGTCCAGTGTGGTTGTTATTGTCCAGTGTGGTAGTTGTGGCTCAAGTGTTGTTAGTTGTTGTCGTCCAGTGTGGTTGGTTGTTGTCCAGTGTGGTAGTTGTGGCTCAAGTGTTGTTAGTTGTTGTCGTCCAGTGTGGTTGTTATTGTCCAGTGTGGTAGTTGTGGCTCAAGTGTTGTTAGTTGTTGTCGTCCAGTGTGGTTGTTATTGTCCAGTGTGGTAGTTGTGGCTCAAGTGTTAATTGTTGTCGTCCAGTGTGGTTGTTATTGTCCAGTGTGGTAGTTGTGGCTCAAGTGTTGTTAATTGTTGTCGTCCAGTGTGGTTGGTTGTTGTCGTTACATAAACAACAAACCCTCACTGACTCAACACTCCTCAAGGTTGTTTCGAGCCTACGGGGTAAAGGGAAGCGCCTCTGTAGTAACACCTTCAGCGGCCCATGTAAAACGTATATCATGGATCAGAAACTAAAATTCTGGTTTTCGCAAAAATGACCTTGATTTTTTTCCCTGTGCTTCTAATAGTTTATTGGATATTACCCGAATAACGTTATCTTCATTAGTATATGGGAATTTGTCCTACGTATTAGGAGTCATGAATTTAAATGACAGACAGACAGACAGACAGATAGACAGACAGCAGTATCAATACACTTTCTTCATTACATTTGTGTAGGATCTGAATAATAATAATGTAAATAATGAGGTACAGAAGTGACTTTTAAGTTAAATAATAGAATACAGACGTGTATAAAACATAATACAACATACAGTATGCAACTAACGACAGGAAAATGCTTAAACAACGGCAAATAAGAAACACATAAACAAGACATTACATCAGATAAGGAACTACAACTCAATGAATGACGGAAACAAATCGGTCTTATATCACAACTGCTGTATAAAATGTTAACAGCGACAGGTAATTAGAACATGAGTGAAGTAAACGTTTGTTTTAATGGAAGTCTCAAACTGTGCTGAGGTGTCCCTGGTCAACACCTAACTGAAGAGATCAAATAAGACTACAACACAGGGAGAATGACGAGGATAATGTATCAACTTGGTAAAATGTGTTGAAGCGTCCTTGAAAAACTATTTCTATGTCATATGTTGAAAGGTTTTGCCGCTTTGTTGTACAGAGAAAAAATTCTTATTAATTAGATAATACCATTTTTTACTTTGAACAACCAGAAGTAACATGAGAAATCATTTTCGAGACACAACAAAAAGTGCCAGGTAAAAACAATACATAGGTGGGACCTCTAACCAACGAACAAGTTGATTGAAGAAAAGGGAAATTGCTCTCTGTTCTCACGTAAATAATAACCATTTTCAGAATATTTTCTTAAAGCTAAGATGGCCGCCATGGTAGCAGAAGCTTCCGATGGCAATAATTCTTTCTACTGTACTGACTATATTTGTGATGTAGGGAATATATATATATAATATTTATCCATATTTTCCGTCGGAGCCAAAGTCCTTAAAAACAATAATCTCTCTCTCTCTCTCTCTCTCTCTCTCTCTCTCTCTCTCTCTCTCTCTCTCTCTCTCTCTCTCTCTCTCTCTCTCTCTCTCTCTCTCTCTCTCTCTCTCTCTCTCTCTCTCTCTCTCTCTCTTGCTCCCTCATAACAACCCTTCATTCTCTCTGTGAACCATCTTGGCCGCCAGTATAGGAGTAATCCCCCGTGATGTTGCCCAAGTTTGGTGAGAGTAAGGGAAGAGTTATGCCGAGCTGCTTTCATGTGTAGATATTTCATAAACCTTCAAAATATTCCCCTGGACGCTTGTCAGGTAAGTGGGCAGGTGTTAGAGTCTCCGGGACCGCTCCTCCATGCATACAGATGATGTTACTCTGATGAAACATGGGGATGAACCCAGCGTCCGCCATACTAGTGAAAGTCTTCCTGATTCTTTCACAGACAGACAGACAAAGAAGAACCATAATCTATCTCATTTACATCTCATAAGTATAGTCTTTGGTGAAGCAGATATTACATGTTTATAAACAATTGACTCGTCCTGTGTGGCCTGAACTTGGAAGTTGCGAAGACGAAGAGTAGTTACAGAAACAAACTTATTTCATGGTCTGAAAAATGACATGAAATTTAATGTAAAAAAATAAAAAGTGCTTAGCCAAGGAAATGTATAAAGGGAAACAGTTACCAGATGATATAGAGAAATCGGACTTTGAAAAAGATTTAAGTGTAATAAGTAGGAACCTTAAATAAAGGAATCAAAGCACATACGCTCTTTACTAGATACTTGGGTTCATATCAGGGTGCGTTAGTTACAAGACCAGCGAGGTTATCCTTAAACCATATCTCGCATATGTGAGTCATCACTTGGAATACGCGGTTCAGTTTTGGTCACCGTACTACAGAACTCGATATCGAATCTCTAGAGAGCATTCTGAGGAGGATGACAGAGCTAATCACAGGCATTAGGAACCTTGAGTATGATAGATTATTTAAGTAACTGAATCCGTACTTCCTCGAGAGACGTAGAGTGAGGGGTGATGTTATTGAGATGTATTAATGGAATTCAGAGTTAAGGAGATTTAGCACAGGTACTTAAACTCTCCAGCCAGGGGTAAATATGCAACAATGGCTTTAAATTGGAAAAAATTAGGTTCAGGCGCGAGATAGGAAAACACTGGTTCGGGAATAGAGTTGTGGATGACTGGATCAAGTTACCAAACACCATCATAAACAAGAGCTCACGGGGAAGCTTCAAATGTAGGTTGGACAGATATATGAGCGATAGGATGTGGGATGGGTGTAAACAGGGCTTCTAGTATGGAACAATAGGCCAGCTGCAGTTTCCTCCATTATTATGTTCTTATGAAAAGAAATATGATTTTTATACACGTCAGGTCAACACTACCATCCTCGTCTTATACACTTCAGGTTAGAGTAGACGTCAGTGATATAACCAAACAATAAATGGCCACTGGTCTTAACTCAGCTGGCCCACAAACACATGTAAACATAGAGAGGGAAATGTACCCTTTCTGCCTCAGTATGTGTGTGTGATTGGGGACGGGGGTCACGCCAGGGGGGAGTCGTAAATGTTGGATGAGTGGGCCAGTAAGCCAAGTCACGAGTCCATGGGAAGGTGGAATGGCTCACCCTGGCCTTGCGCAGCGACCGTAAAATCTCCATAACAGTAAAACAGGAAATGAAAAGAAGAGAAGAGAGAAAAGTGAGAGTACTTTGCCCATTTGGTTCGAATTATCTCCTATGCCAATACATTATTTAGGTTAAATTTTACACCGCCATTATAAGAGTAGGGATGAAACTCTTACCGTGGTAAAACAATGGACACTGCGCAGGCCATGATCTGTATAAAAAACAAGCACTGGTAGTACGGTACAGCACAAGGTACAGACAGGGTCCAAACTTCGTGTGAAGTAGTGAAATCGTGTCACAGGAATCAATCTCCGAACTTACTGTACAGTCGGGGACAAAAGTTTGCTCCCTGTGGTAAAACTGAGTCACGAGAATGAGTCTCCGATCTTACTGTGTCTGGAGAGGGATGTTGTTTTATCGCATTTGGGGTCGATGTTGCTTCACGCGAACCTTTGATCCAGACTGTACATGTAAGTAACCATCTTGTTCACAGGCTCACCAGCGGCGGGCCTGAGGTGTTTGAAGTGGGCATCTTGAATTTATCCCCGACTGAAAAAATGAAGGCACAACTAGCTGACTTACATACGTTATGGCACTAAGACTGAGGTTGAGGAAACACAAAACTTTACTCGCCAGTCTTTGAGAACCTCTGCCTTAGTTCACACAACATTCACATCCTTACTTGAGCTCAGTAGCAGAGCTCAACGTGTCCAAAAGTGAGTGTGTTATTGGTTTAGTGGTCAGTATACTCGCCTTGCAAGCGGGTGGTCCCGGGTTTGATACCCAGGCAGTGTGAAATTATGGGTAATTTTTTGTTTTACTACATTTGTCTCTGTCTACCAAATAGTAATTTGGGACCTGGATGTTAATCAATTGGCAGATCGTGTTATGGGGTAATAGTTATCCAGTGCGGTTGACGAGTTGTCCGAACTTCTATGGATATTGGGCCATACAGTTCGAAAACTTGGAGCGTAGTTGTTCAGTTGGCGCCAGCTTCTAGTGTTATACAAATTTACAAATTCCGACCTTGGTGACCTTAAGGCAGACCAGCCTCGAAAACGAGGGGCAAGCATTATAGGTGATAACTTCCCCAGACAGGAAGTAGTCGTTTATCAACTGGTCTGATGGTGTGATAAAGGCGTGTGCGTTCTGAACGGAAAATAATGGATAGAATTACTTGGGGGTAGATATTGCTGGACAGGGTTGACAATTTGCCTAGAGTGGGTGACGATGAAACAAAGTGTTTTGATTAATGAATGTTGTGTAGCGGCGCCTGTAGGTGAGGGATACTGGAGCTATAGATAATATGGAAGAGAAGCTTACAGCACTAAGAGGAAGGACACTAGATATAAAGGACACTGGAGATGAAGAGAAAGAGAGAGCGAAATAATATTGTTTTCTTTCATAAAGAAAACATCTTTGAACTGTTGCCTGGGGAAGCAGTCCCCGGCAGCGCCACTGCCAGTACCAATACTGTAATTTCTTTTGATCTTACAATGTGTGTTATTTACTCTGCCTCTCAAAAGGTCGTTGTTGGCTGTTAATTCCTCGCTTGTTACGCCTCTGAGGCTTCCAGTGTTTATACTCTTCTCTGAACTCGTTTGTTTGATCTCCTAGCCTGGGACATTTGTTGTCTGAGCAGTTTGTTTTATTTTCGTACATATTATTTTCCTTGTTCACCTAGCTAAGGTTTTCGTTCAGCTGAGCCGCGTCTGACCCATAAACATATTCCGCCTTATGTCACTCACGATCGTCCTGGGGAAATTCCAAATTTCCTTTCACCAAGATATTGTTTATTGGTGCATAAAACGAGGAACTTGATATAATGAATGTAAGGTAGTGGGCAAAGTGGGACTCTCACGGGCTGGATCTGCTGGCTCCTGGTGGGGTGGATGGGACGGGACACAGATCTTATAGCTTCGTATCTCCCACACACTGCTCTCACAACTCTATTTCCCCCACACACTGCTCCCACAACTCTGTCTCTCCCACACACGGCTCCCACAACTCTATCTCCCCCACACACTGCTCCCACAACCCTATCTCTCCCACACACTGCTACCACAACCCTTTCTCTCCCACACACGGCTCCCACAACCCTATCTCCCCCACACACTGCTCCCACAACTCTATCTCTCCCACACACGGCTCCCACAACCCTAATACACACGTTTTTACTTCCATAAGTCTTAATGGGAGGAAGGTCAAGCTCTTCACCATATAGAGACGAATTAGACGATAAATAATGAAAAAAAAATATTACGAGTTTCTAAAGAGATTAATTTTAATTGTTGTATTGTAGTTATTGTATTTTCTTCATATGATTCCTCTCAGCTGGTGTTTTTGTGGGTTAAACTCTTACAAAGTTCTCACAAGTTAGTTACGACGATCGGTGTAAGTGTTTTATTTTTCGTTAATGAGATTGCTTTTTTTTTTGGATCAGAAGCGATGTGATTGGACCTGGGCTGTTGTTTTAACCTCCTTCAGTGTGTTTTATATATATATATATATATATATATATATATATATATATATATATATATATATATATATATAAGTTCTTTCATTTATATATATATATATATATATATATATATATATATATATATATATATATATATATATATATATATATATATATTAAATATTAGTATTTGAGTGAATCCCAGATAATATAATATGTTCTGATACGGATCTTTGAGAATATGGTTAATTTTCTTCCCCCCTCCCACACACACACACACGGTGCTATGAGCGTATAGTTGTACGGATTAAACGACTGAATGATACACACACAACTTGGCCATTTACCATAACCTCACTGGCGGTGCAGAAAATTAAAGCGACTGAAAGTGTCTGATGGTGCGTTGAAACAAGCTTTATTGACCGTTGTGTTGCGCTGTGTTGTGCCGCGTTGTGTTGTGTCATGTGTTGAATATTGCTGGACATTTCACTTCATTTCAGTGTTTGTTGCAATCAAAGCGAACCTTTATGAAACATAGTATTGACAGTGACATATTGAGTGTCAAATTCATGGGGTTTTCTGGTATACAACGATATGCCGAACTGTGAAAATATATATGAAAGTCAAAGTTTGATTTATATGATGCGAGGCTGCGTAACCAATATATGACATAAAAATAGTATTATCAGTGTGCAAAATGGATACAGGATTACAAAATATACCAACTGTAATAATAGTGTAAAATATCACCTAAATAATCGATCTATTAAAAAGAACTTAATCTTCCTTGTTGCTGGTCAGTTAATAAATAAACAGACAATCAGAACCATTTATAAACCCTCAGAACAAAATAACAAAAACACTGATATAAGGATGATGAACACAAACTAACCTTAGAACAAGTAGATCAGGTTCTCACTACTCTCTTAACGCTTTCTACCAAATATGAACAGATGACGTTACTAATTATTAGAGATGACATTTGTATCTCCGTATGATTGATGGCAACATTGGGGTCCTTGGAAAGTAAGTTGATTCTTTTAGTCATAAGAAAATTTCCCAGACATAAAACAATAAAGCCGGTGAATGACAACCAATAGAGGCTTTTATTTTTTTAATTTTTGCTGTGGTATATTTTTTTTAATTTGGAAAAAAAAAGGAATTTCATTGTTATCAGATTATTTTGTGAGGTTTAGTTTTTATATACTTACATACTACGTGATGTGGGGGACCAGGACGGGATGTGGAGGACCAGGACGGGATGTGGAGGACCATGGCGTGATGTGGAGGACCAGGATGTGATGTGAAGGACAAGGACGTGATGTGGAGGACCATGGCGTGATGTGGAGGACCAGGACGTGATGTGGAGGACCAAGATGTGATGTGAAGGACAAGGACGTGATGTGGAGGACCATGGCGTGATGTGGAGGACCAGGCCGTGATGTGGAGGACCAGGCCGTGATGTGAAGGACCAAGATGTGATGTGGAGGACCAGGCCGTGATGTGGAGGACCAAGATGTGATGTGAAGGACAAGGACGTGATGTGGAGGACCAGGCCGTGATGTGGAGGACCAAGATGTGATGTGAAGGACAAGGACGTGATGTGGAGGACCATGGCGTGATGTGGAGGACCAAGATGTGATGTGAAGGACAAGGACGTGATGTGGAGGACCAGGATGTGATGTGGGACAGGGTTGCGATGGAGGACCAGGCCGTGATGTGGAGGACCATGGCGTGATGTTGGAGGACCAGGATATAATGTGGAGGACCAGGCCGTGATGTGGAGGACCAAGATGTGATGTGGAGGACCAGGATATAATGTGGAGGTCCAGGCCGTGATGTGGAGGACCAAGATGTGATGTGGAGGACCAGGGTGTGATGTGAAGGACCAGGATGGGATGTGAAGGACCAGGATGGGATGTGGAGGACCAGACCAGGATGGGATGTGAAGGACCAGGATGGGATGTGGAGGACCAGGATATAATGTGGAGGACCAGGGTGGCTGGAGGCCACTTTATAAAAGAATTAAAAAAGTAGTAGTAGTAGTAAATAATAATGATAATAATAATAATAATAATAATAATAATAATAATAATAATATTTAACGGTTTATTGAAAGAGCATGGCAGCCGAAAGGCTGAAAATATACAGTCACATAATTGGGGAATGGGTCTCTTGATTTACAAATAATATACAAGTAACATAAGTGATACAAATATGATGTATAATAACTAGGTGGGGAGAAGCTCAAACTACAGGACATTTCAACATAGTGACAGTGCAAAAAGTAAGATTAACTGGGAGTGAATATACTGGTTGATTACAAGTTATTGATAATTTTTACAATGTTTGGGACTGGGCTGTTCTTAGAGCGTCCAGTTCGTGCTCGTATGGGCTGGATGCGGTTGTGGTGTCGAACAGAAATTCTCGGACGAGGGATGTCGGGTGGTAGTGGGAGCCGGTGTTGAGAATGGTGCAGAAGCTTCTCACCAAATTTGCAGATGAGGTCGTGGTGGTGGTCACTTAAAGCTGAGAAGGTCGGTGTGTTGAGCGCTTCTTGATAAGTGGAGTAGGAACAGGAGAGAATAATCTTGCATGCCCTCTTTTGCACTTTTTCTAGGTGTTTACTTTGTGTGGCATTTAGGGAAGAAGACCAGGGAGGGGAGGCATAGGTGAGCTTGCGAATTTGAATGTTGAGTAAACACTGAGGAGCTCGGGCGCAGGAACTCCGAGGGACTTGAGTCGGAGGAAGAGGTGGAGACGGAAACTGGAGGATTTGACAACTTCACTGACATGTGGTTTCCAATTTAGTTTGTTGTTTATGGTGACGCCGAGAAGCTCAGTGGAATCTACAACCTGGAGTGTGTTGGGACCTAAAGTAATGGAAGGAGGTGGGACAAGGTCGGATGAGAGGTTGATGTGCATAACCATGGTCTTTGTATGGTTGATGGTGACATGGTTGTTAGTGGCCCAGTTTTGGAGACTGAAGGGCTTGCGTAAACTACTCAGGCACATAGTTTGTTGAAGTTGAATGTGAGTCGAGCATTCATGAGGATATTGATGCCTAGAATTACCCCATAATTGTTATCATTAGCGACGTAAAAAGGTGCCCAGTTAGTGTTTCCCAGGAAGGTGATGGGGACAGGGGACACATATCCGAGCACCTTATCCTGCCCGGTTACCGTGTTGCACTCGCGGACACAATCTGATGGTCGGTAGTGGAGGTGCAGCTGTTGCACGTATTCGGGTGTTATGTAGCAGTAGGTACAGCCTGTGTCCAGCAGGCATGAAACAGTCTGGTTTCTAATTTCACATGTGATAACTAAAGGGGTTACGGACTTGAGAAGGTGTTTGGAGGGTGCCAGTAGGGTAAGCGTGGGGTTTTTGGTAGACAGGTCCAAGACGGACTGACTTAACACATCCATGCCCAACAAAAAAGGCGAGCCTTTCCTCGCCACAATAGGAGTAGGCCGGAGTTTACATCCACCGAGCCGTACCTTGACTTCCAGCCGACCATAAACTCCACTCTTCGTTAACCCACTACCGGTATCGACCGAAAACTTTTCACGGTCCACTATATAGTCCTGAAGTCCGGCAGAGATGACAAAATCTAATGGTATAACGGATACATTGGAACCACTGTCGAGGCAGAAGGTGACTTTCAGGCGTCGCTTTGTTTGGTTCTGTTCATCTACGTCGTAAAGGTATCCCGAAACCAACAACTCCCGAAGGCACCGGCTGTAGGTGACAGACACTGGATATGAGGTCTTTTCCATTTTGGTTAAATATAGTAAATTGTGTTCAAGAGCACTGTGACGTTAAGTTGGAAATCGGGGCTAAATGTAAAAAAACACCTCCATTTACTTAGGTTGGAACTTTCAATAGTGTTGTAAGAGACAAGAAGGTGTAGATGGTAACGGGGTGGTGGTGCCATGCTACTGCTCGGCCTTCCTCGGCGCCTACTGCACCGTAAGAACTCTCTAGTTAGACACTTAGGAGTTGTACGGTGTGCTGGAGACCCAGAAGGTGAAGGACGAGCTGCAGCACACCTCACCGCAGGAACTGTAGTCAGTAATTCAGTTGGTCGAGGAGGAGACCGTGACCAAACTCTCCAGCCCACCGGACCTCTCACTCACCGAACCTAACCTAACCAGCCCACCGTATCTCTCTCACGCAACTTAACCTAACTAACCCACCGTATCTCTCTCACCTAACTTAACCTAACTAACCCACTGTATCTCTCATACCTAACCTAACCTAACCAGCCCACCGGACCTCTCTCTCACTCGCTTCAACTTTTCATCAGTGACAACATTTGCAGTGACAAAATGTTGTTGTGATAATGAAATATAGGAATAGTGACAAAGCTGTGTAATAAGTGACAGTAGTGTGAACATCACCCTACATATTTTAAGAATCAACCTCACCTTACCTTACCTTACGTTGCCTTACCTTACCTTACCTTACCTTACCCTACCTTACCTTACCTTACCTTACCTTACCTTACCTTGCCTTACCTTACCTTACCTTACCTTACCTTACCTTACCTTACCTTACCTTACGTTGCCTTACCTTACCTTACCTTACCTTACGTTGCCTTACCTTACCTTATTACCTTCTTACTGCCCCGTTTGCCTTACAACCCATTACGTTTACCTTACCTTACCTTAACACCTTACGTTGCCCTTACATACCTGCCCACCTTGTACATACATACCTTACCTTACCTTACCTTACCTTACGTTGCCCTTACCTTACATACGTTTATATACCATACCTTGTAAGCTTACACTGCAGATTGCCCTTGCCTGCCTGTATCTTATGCAACATACATACAACACATACCTTACCTTCGCACACCTTACATACCTTCACCTTACTAGCCACATACCTTACATGGCTTACCTTACGTTTGCCTTCACCTTACGCCTTACCTTGCTTTTACCTTACATTTCTTGCTCCTGCTTCTGCCACTTGCATATCTTATACCTTACCATACCTTACCTTACCTTACCTTACCTTACCTTACCTTACGTTTGCGCCTGCCCTTACACTTCTATCTTACCTTACCTTACGCACCTTACATTACGTTTGCCTTGCTTACATATATACCTTACGTTTGCCTTATACCCACATTTTGCTTGTATCTTACCTTGCCTTACCTTACGTTACCTTACCTTACCTTACCTTACCTTACCTTATCTTACCTTACGTTGCCTTACCTTACATTACGTTGCCTTACCTTACCTTACCTTACCTTACCTTAGCTTACCTTACGTTGCCTTACCTTACCTTACCTTACCTTATCTTACCTTACCTTACCTTACGTTGCCTTACCTTACCTTACCTTACCTTACCTTACCTTACCTTACCTCTGTTATAGCTTCCGTTTACCTGTAATCACTGATCAAGAGTCGTATTAGAGGTCAACTCGTAGTAACATTCATAACTGTTTATAAGTTAAGTTTTCATAGTCTTTTGTCCATTTATTAAGAAAATAAACTATTATATATATAAAACAAAGAAGTCTGTCTGTCTGTGTGTCCGCACGAGAATCTCGGAAACTACTTAAACGGTCTGGACCAAACTTGGCATGGATAGCAAGTGTCATGTGGGGATCTCAAAAAACTCCAACCAACCCGATCCGACCAACCCTGTTTTCGCGTTGGTATACTCGCACAGTGGAGTATGCCGTGGTGAGCTGAACTCCAAGGGCTGCTGCAACTACGAGGAAATCTTGTTCGGCTCTGTAGGCCTCGATAATGCGCTCGCGATCTGTAGCACTTGTTATTCGGTGCCTCCGTGGCATGCTGGAGGGGCTCGGCGACGAAATGTATACGGAAGAAGCTGCACACTCGTAATGAAAATCCTGAGTGTGTAGCACACCATCTCGACTCGGTGATTCGTTACTTGCTTCAAAAGTTCGAATTAGATCAACTAGTCTTTCGATCTACGAAAAACACTAAAACATAAACTTTTTGCATAGTTATGATGTTTTAAAGATTGTTACTTAGTTTTGTAAAATGTTGAAAGTATTAGTGAATTGTCAATGAAGAATGAGACGATTGTTGAAAGCAAGTAAACATTGTCACGTGTTGAACGACTGTTGAAAAGTTTTGGATGATTGTTGAACGGATAGTAAAGATTGTTATTAATCAAGTGTAAGAATGTTGATTCCATTCGAAGATGTTGAAACCAAAAGTAACATTGTTCAATTGCAATTGAAAAAAGGTGTATTATTATTATTATTATTATTATTATTAACAATACAACATGTGGCTGCAACAACAGTAGAAATTAGAAATAAGATAAAAAGTCCCTGGCTCACTGTAACGTTATGACAAAGTTGTTGGCAAATATATGGTATGGAAATTGTGTTGATACTCTCTCTCTCTCTCTCTCTCTCTCTGTGTGTCTCTCTCTCTCTGTGTCTCTTTCTCTCTCACACACACACCAACCACAAACAAACAACACATCACAAACAAACAAGCAAGCAACAACACAACACAAACAATAATGACACCACAAAAAACATCATTCTAAAAAACAAACAATAAAACAAACAAAAACAATAAAACAAACAAACCAACAAACAATAAAACAAACAAACAATCAAACAAACAACAATAAAACGAACAAACGAAGAATAAAACAAAACAAACAATAAAACAAACAAACAAACAAACAGTAAAACAAACAAACGTACATAAAAACAATCAAACAAACATAAAAACAATAAAAAAAATAGACCCTCTTCAACAAACCACCACCACCAAGGACTTCACTAACCTACCACCTCCACCACCACCTCCTACAACACTATTTATAATCCCAAAACTTCCCAAAGGTCACTCCTGCCTCGGTGACCTTTGGGGGTTAACACTGCCCACTGGTCTAGATCTGGCGAGAAAACTGCCCCCACCCAAAGGTCACTTGATGGGTGTCACAAAGCGCCTGCTGGGTGATTTAGGTGAGTCTTCCCCCGCCCTCCCCCATCCCCCCTCTCCAAACCAGGGTCACAGTGTGTAAGGTTAAGTCGTTTGAATTTTAATTTAGTTGATGATGATATAAAGCAGAGGAGGAGGAGGAGGAGGAGGAGGAGAACAAGAAGAACAACAAGAAGAAGGCTAGATTACGTTAGGTTACGTTAGGTTAGGTTTGGCTAGATTAGGTTAAGTTAGGTTAGGTCTGGTCAGGTTACATTATGCATGAAGGTATTCATTTATATGTATATTTATGATCTACAGGATCGTTCATGGCCAGTCAAAAGCTTCTAGAAAAGATAAATACATAGAAGTTATCACTAAAGGCCAATTATCCCTATTTAGTGTAACATACAGTATATATTAGGTGGAGTTCCGCTTTTATTTGTTTGTTTTCGTATTATTTAAGTCATTTATTTGTTAACATTTAGCTTAGAATAAGTAAATAATATACAAAACAAAACATTGAAAACTCACAAGTAAATTTGTAACATATAATCAAGTCGAGATAATATTACCAATACCACGTGCTGGTCAAGCTCCGAAAGAGTTGTCCGGGGGTCTAGCTAACCTCTGGTCGGGGCTTGACCAGCACCTTTTTTTCTTACTAAGCAGCCCGATTTTGGCGGCAGCCTGGTGTAATGATCGGCAGTAAATGGGAACCTGAATGTTAATCGATTTGCGGATCTTATTCTGGAATAATGGTTAGCCAGTGCAGTTGCCGAGTTGTCCGGTCTTCTCGGACTATTCATTGAAACTGGGTCATACAACTCGTTAACTTAGGGTGTGGTTGTCGTGTTGGCGACAGATTCAAACACCTTAAACAAATTCACGCTTAGGTTGCTCTAGAGCCGGCCATCCTCGTACACAAAGGGCAACCATTATTGTTACGTGTGTAATATTACCATCACTACCACAACCAGCATTATCACTACCATTGTCATCTTCTCAACTATCATCATTCCTTCCCTCTTCCTCCTCCTGCCTCCATAATTTAATAATTATCGTCTCAATTATTATTATTATCATCATTATTTTTATTATTATTATTACCGTATTATTATTATTACCGTATTATTATTATTATTATTATTATTATTATTATTATTATTATTATTGTTATTATTATTATTAACAAAACAACAATACAACATGTGGCTGCAACAACAGTAGAAATTAGAAATAAGATAAAAAGTTGTATTAAATTAACAATTAAAACACAAACAAGAACCACAGGTACAAGTCGATCAGTTTTTTATCATGAGAGAGAGAGAGAGAGAGAGAGAGTCCCTGGCTCACTGTTGCGTTATGACAAAGTTGTTGGTAAATATATGGTATGGAAATTGTGTTGATACTCTCTCTCTCTCTCTCTCTCTCTCTCTCTCTGTGTCTCTCTCTCTGTCTCTCTCACACACACACCAACCACAAATAAACAA
>NW_024737619.1:0-1329 GCF_018991925.1 Homarus americanus
ACCTCCCTGGTACACCTCTGACACTCCCAGGTACCTCCGATACTCCCAGGTACACCTCCGATACTCCCAGGTACACCTTTGGAGACTCCTAGGTACTCCACTGACACTCCCTGGTACACCACTGACATTCCCAGTTACACCTTCGGCCTCCCAGTTACACCCCTGACACTCCCAGGTACACCTCTGACACTCCCTGGTTCACCTCTGAGACTCCCAGGTACACCTCGACACTCCCTGGTACACCTCCGATATTAAGTTACACCTCCGATATTCCCAGGTACACCTCCGATACTCCCAGGTACACCTTTGAGACTCCCAGGTACTTCACTGACACTCCCTGGTATACCTCTGACGTTCAGGTACACCTCTCACACTCCCAGGTACACCTGTGACACTCCCAGGTACGCCTCTGACCTCCCAGGTACACCTCTGACACTCCCTGGTACACCTCTGACACTCCCAGGTACACCTCTGGACTGCCAGGTACACCTCTGACAATCCCAGGTACTCCTGTGACACTAACAGGTACACCTCCGAACACCTCTGAGACTGCCAGGTACACCTCTGACAATCCCAGGTACTCCTGTGACACTCCCAGTTACACCTCCGACACTCCCAGGTACACCTCTGACACTCCTAGGTACACCTCTGATACTCCCACGTACACCTTTGAGACTCTCAGGTACACCTCTGATACTCCCAGGTACACCGCTGTCACTGCCAGGTACACCTCCGACACTCCCAGGTCCACCTCCAACCTCCCAGGTACACTTCTCACACTCCCAGGTACACCTCCGACATTCCCAGGTGCACCTCTGACACTCCCAGGTACACCTCTGACACTCCAAGGTGCATCTCTGACACTCACTGGTACACCTCTGACACTCCCAAGTACTCCACTGACATTCCCTGGTACACCTCTGACACTCCGAGGTACACGTCCGACACTCTCAGGATACAC
Organism: Homarus americanus; assembly: GCF_018991925.1. Taxonomy (NCBI): domain Eukaryota; kingdom Metazoa; phylum Arthropoda; class Malacostraca; order Decapoda; family Nephropidae; genus Homarus; species Homarus americanus. The sequence continues at coordinate 962 of NW_024737619.1, forward strand.
CTCTGACACTCCCAGGTACATCTCTGACACTCCGAGGTACCTCTGACACTGCCAAATACACCTCTGACACTCCCAGGTACACGTCCGACACTCCCAAGTACACCTCCGACACTCCCAGGTACACCTCTGACACTCCCAGGTACATCTTCAATATTCTCAGGTACACTCCGATATTCCCAGGTACAACTCTGATACTCCCAGATACACCTTTGAGCTCCCAGGTACTCCACTGACCTCCTGGTACACCTCTGACACTCCCAGGTACATCTCCGATATTCTCAGGTACCTCCGATCCCAGGTACAAACTCTGATACTCCCAGGTACTGAGACTCCCAGGTACACCTCTGCACCTCCCAGTTACACATCTT
>NW_024737620.1:0-7775 GCF_018991925.1 Homarus americanus
GTCTTGTTCACCCTGATGCTAGACCTACGCCCTCCCTCCTGTGTCGTCTTGTTCACCCTGATGCTGGACCCCGATGCTGACCTACACCCTCCCTCCTGTGTCTTGTTCACCCTGATGCTGGACCTACACCCTCCCTCCTGTGTGGTCTTGTTCACCCTGATGCTGGACCTACACCCTCCCTCCTGTGTCTTGTTCACCCTGATGCTGGACCTACACCCTCCCTCCTGTGTGGTCTTGTTCACCCTGATGCTGGACCTTGTGTCACCCTGATGCTGGACCTACGCCCTCCCTCCTGTGTGGTCTTGTTCTCCCTGATGCTGAACCTACACTCTCCCTTTTGTGTGGTCTTGTTCTCCCTCCTGCTGGACCTACGCCCTCCCTCCTGTGTGGTCTTGTTCACCCTGATGCTGCACCTACGCCCTCCCTCCTGTGTGGTCTTGTTCACCCTGATGCTGGACCTACACCCTCCCTCCTGTGGTGTCGCGTTTAACGCCTCCTGAAAAACATTTAACGCCTTTTAAAGTTGGTTTAACGCTATTTGAAATTAGTTTGACGCCAGGTGGTGGCTCAGTGGCTGTGGTGGGGGCGCAGTGGTGGTGGGGCTGTGGTGTGTCTGTGGTGGGGCGGTATGTCAGTGGATGTGGTGGGGCTGTGGTGGGTCAGTGGTTGTGGTCGGGCTGTCTTGGTGGCGCAGTTACAGTGGTGCTGGCTAATTGCAGTGGTGATGGTGGTGTGGCGGCGGTCAGGCAGTGGATGTGGTGGGGCATTGATGGTGGTGGTGGTGCAGTGGTGTGGTGGGGCTGTGGTGGTGGTGCAGTTGCAGTGGGGGTGGGGCAGTGGCTGTGGTGGGGCTGTGGTGGTAGCGCGTTTGCGGTGGTGGTGGCGGTCAGTGGTTCTGGTGGGGCAGTGGTGTGGGGGCGGTTGTGGTGAGTCAGTGACGGAGCAGTGGTGGTGGGGCGGTGGGGTGGCGGAGCAGTGGTGGGGCCGTTGCCTAGCAATGGTGGTGGGGCAGTGGTGGTGGTGTTGCAGTGGTGGTGGGGGTGGGGCAGTGGCTGTGGTGGGGCTGTGGTGGTTGCGCGTTTGCACTGGTGGTGGCGGTCAGTGGTGTGGCGGCGGTTGTGGTGGGACAGTGGTGGTGGAGCAGTGGTGGGGCAGTGGTGGTGGTGGTGGTGAGTCAGTGACGGAGCAGTGGTGGTGGTGGGGTGGCGGTTGTGGTGGGGTGGCGGAGCAGTGGTGGGGCCGTTGCCTAGCAATGGTGGTGGGGCAGTGGTGGTGGTGGTGGGTCATTGGTTGTGGTATGGCAGTGGCTGTATTGGGGCAGTGGCTGTGGTGTGGAGTCAGTGGCTCCGGTGGTGCTGTGGTTGTGGCGCAGTTGCAGCGGTGGTTGTGATGGATTTGTGGCTGTGGTCGTGTTGGGTCAGTGGCTGTGGTGGTGGATCTGTGGTGGGTCAGTGGCTGTGGTGATGGTGGGTCACTGGCTGTGGTGGGTCAGTGGCTGTGGTGGTGGTGGGGGGTCAATGGTGATGGTGGGTCACTGGCTGTGGTGGGTCACTGGCTGTGGTGGGGCAGTGACTGGGGTGGAGCAGTGGTTAGGCAGTGGTGGTGGTGGGGCAGTGATGGAGCGGTGGCGTGGCGGAGCAGTGACTGTGTTGGGGCAGTGGTGTGGCGGCGGTGGGACAGTGTTAGCGGAGCAGTGTTGGGGCAGTGGTTGTGGTGGGTCAGTGGCGGAGCAGTGGTGGTGGAGTGGTAGTGGTGGTGGTGGTGGGGTATTGGTGGTGGGGATGTGGCGATGGTGGGGCAGTGGTGGAGCCGGTGGGGTGGTGGGGCAGTGGCTGTGGTGGAGCAGTGGGGCTGTGATGGTGGTGGGGCAGTGGTTTTGCTGGGGCTGTGGTGGGTCAGTGGCTGTGGTGGTGGTGGGGGGTCAATGGTGATGGTGGGTCACTGGCTGTGGTGGGTCACTGGCTGTGGTGGGGCAGTGACTGGGGTGGAGCAGTGGTTAGGCAGTGGTGGTGGTGGGGCAGTGATGGAGCGGTGGCGTGGCGGAGCAGTGGCTGTGTTGGGGCAGTGGTGTGGCGGCGGTGGGACAGTGTTAGCGGAGCAGTGTTGGGGCAGTGGTTGTGGTGGGTCAGTGGCGGAGCAGTGGTGGTGGAGTGGTAGTGGTGGTGGTGGTGGGGTATTGGTGGTGGGGATGTGGCGATGGTGGGGCAGTGGTGGAGCCGGTGGGGTGGTGGGGCAGTGGCTGTGGTGGAGCAGTGGGGCTGTGATGGTGGTGGGGCAGTGGTTTTGCTGGGGCTGTGGTGGGTCAGTGGCTGTGGTGGGGCAGTGGTGGTGTGGCGGCAGTGGTGATGGTAGGTCAGTGGCTGTGGTGTGGCCGTCGGTGGGGTTGCGGAGCAGTGACTGATGGTGGTGGAGCAGTTGCAGCGGTGGTGGTGGGTGAGTGGCTGTGGTGGTGGCAGTAGTGTGGTGGGGCAGTGGTGGTGGTGTTGCTGTGGTGGGGCAGTGGTGGTGGCGCATTTGCAGTGGTGGCGCGGTGGTGTGGAAGTGGTGTGGTGGGTCAGTGGCAGTAGTGTGGTGGGGCAGAGGTGGTGATGGGACAGTGGTGGAGGTGGTTGGGCGGCAGTGGTGTGATGGTGGTGGTGGAGCAGTGGTATGGCGGTGGTAGTGGGGCAGTGGCTGTGGGGTCAGTGGCTGTGGTGGTGGTCGGGCAGTGGCTGTGGTGGGGCGGTTGCAGTGGTGGTGGTGTTGCAGTAGCTGTGGTGGGGCAGTGGTGGTGATGAAGCATTGGCTGTGGTGAGTCAGTGGTGGTGGTGGTGGTGGGTCAGTGGCGGTGGTGGTGGGTCAGTGGCGGTGGTGGGGCAGCGGTGGTGATGGTGTTGCTGCGGCGGTGGTGGTAGTGGTGGGGCAGTGGTGTGGCGGCGGTGTGGTAGGTGGTGGTGGAGGGCAGTGGCTGTGGTGGTGGTGGTGGGGCGGTGGCTGTGTGTGGTGGTGGGGACGTGGCTGTCGTGGTGGTGGGGCAGTGGCTGTTGGCGGGGTCAGTGGCTCTGGTGGGGTAGTGGCGGGCAGTGGCTGTGTGGTGGGGTCAGTGGCTGTGATGGGGGAGACAGTAGCTGTGATGGGGGAGTCAGTAGCTGTAGTGGGGGGTCAGTGGCTGTGTTGGGGCTGTGGTTGTGGCGCGGTGGTGGGGCAGTGGCTGTGGTGGGGCAGTGGCTGTGGTGGGGGTCACAGTGGTGTGTGTTGGGCTGTGGTTGTGGCGCAGTGGTGGGTCAGTGGCACAGTGGTGGGGCAGTGGCTGTGGTGGGGCATTGTTGTTGTGGGGCAGTGCTGTGGTGGTGGCGGCTCAGAGGCTGTAGTGGGGCAGTGATGATTTTGTGGTGGTGGTGGGTCAGTGGCAGTAGTGTGGTGGTGGTGGGGCAGCAGCGGTGGAGGTGGTGGGGTGGCGGCAGTGGTGCGGCGGTGGGGCAGTGGCGGAGCAGTGCTGGTGGTGGGGCAGTGGCGTAGCAGCAGTAGTGGTGGTGGGGCAGAGGCGGACCAGTGGTGGTGGTGGTGGGTCAGTGGCTGTGTTGGGGCAGTGGCTGTGTGTGTGGCATTGGGGCAGCAGTGGTGGTGGGGCAGTGGTGTGACGGCGGTGGTGGCGGAGCAGTGGTAGCGGAGCAGTGGTGGGGCAGTGGTTGTGGTGGGTCAGTGGCGGAGCAGTGGTGGTGGTGTGGCAGTGGCTGTGGTGGGTCTGTGGTGGTGGCGCATTTGCAGTGGTGGAGCGGTGGTGGTGGGTCAGTGGCTGTAGGGGGGGGTCAGTGGCTGTGGTGGTGGCGCGGTGGCGTGTAAGTGGTGTGGCAGTAGTGTGGTGGTGGTGGTGGGGCAGTGGGTAGTGGTGGTGGTGGGGCAGTGGTGGGGGCCGGTGAACGTGGTGGGGACTGGTGGTGGTGTGAAGATTGGAGACTGTTGGGGGCAGTGGTGGTGGCAGACCAGTGGCTGTGGTGGGGCAGTGGTGGTGGGTGGGACAGTGGTGGTGGTGAAGGCATTGCCTGTGGTGGAGTCAGTGGTGGTGGTGGGTCCGGTGCAGTGGCAGTGGTGGGGCAGCGGTGGTGATGGTGTGGCGGCGGTGGGGTAGTGACGGAGCAGTGGCTGTGGTGGGGGGTCAGTGGCTGTGATGGGGGTCAGTGGCTGTCGTGGGGCTGTGGTTGTGGCGCGGTGGCGGGACATTGGCGGAGCAGTGGTGGTGGCGGGACATTGGCGGAGCAGTGGTGGTGGCGGGACATTGGCGGAGCATTGGTGGTGGTGGGGCAGTGGAGTAGAAGTGGCTGTGGTGGGGCGGTGGCGGAGCAGTGGCGGCGGTGGGGCAGCGGTGGTGGGTCAATGGCGGTGGGGCAGCGGTGGTGGTGGCGGTACAGTGGTAGCGGAGCAGTGGTGGGGCTGTGGTTGTGGTGGGTAAGTGGCGGAGCAGTGGTGGTGGTGTGGTGAGGTGGCGGAGCAGTAGTGGTGGTGGTGGGGCAGTGGCGGAGCCGCTGTGGTGGTGGGGTGGTGGTGGTGAGTCAGTGACGGTGCAGTGGTGGTGTGGTGTCGGTGGGTTAGTGGTGGTGAGGTTGTGGTTGTGGTGGGGTGGCGGAGCAGTGGCATTGGCGGAGCAGTGGTGGTGGGGGTGGGCCAGTGATTGTGGTAGGGATGTGGCGGCAGTGGTGTGGCTGTGGTGGGGCAGTGGCTGTGGTGGGGGGTCAGTGGCTCTGGTGGGGCTGTCGTTGTGGCGCAGTTGCAGTGATGGTGGGGCAGTGGTGTAGTGGTGGTGGGGCAGTGGTGTAGTGGTGGTGGGTCAGTGGGGTTGGTGGGGCAGTGGTGTTGGTGAGACAGTGGTGTTGTGGTGGGGCAGTGGTGGTGTGGCGGCAGTGGTGGTGGTAGGTCAGTGGCTGTGGTGTGGCTATGGTGGGGTTGCGAAGCAGTGAGTGGTGGTGGTGGGGCAGTTGCAGTGGTGCTGGTGGTGGGGCAGTGGCTGTGAAGGGGGTCAGTGGCTGTGGTGGGTCTGTGGTGGTGGCGCATTTGCAGGTGGTGGAGCGGTGGTGATGGGGCAGTGGCTGGGGCAGTGGCTGTTGTGGGGGGTGAGTGGCTCTATTGGGGTAGTGGCGGAGCAGTGGTTGTGGTGAGGGGTCAGTGGCTGTGATGGGGGGTCAGTGGCTGTGATGGGGGGTCAGTGGTTGTAGTGGGAGTCTTTGGCTGTGGTGGGGCTGTGGTTGTGGCGCGGTGGTGGGCCAGTGGCTGTAGTGGGGCAGTGTTGTTTTGGGGCAGTGGTGTGGTGGTGGGGCAGTGGGTGGTGGTAGGTCAGTGGCAGTAGTGTGGTGGTGGTGGGGCAGTTGGCTGTGGTGGGGCAGTGGTGATGTTGGGTCAGTGGCGGAGCAGTGGCTGTGGTGGGACAGTGGTGGTGTTGGGTCAGTGGCGGAGCAGTGGCTGTGGTGGGGCAGGGGTGAGTCAGTGGTGGTGGTGGGGCAGTGGTGTGACAGTGGTGCTGGTGAGTCAGTGACTGAGCAGTGGTGGTGGTGGTGTGGTGGCGGTGGGTTAGTGGTGGTGAGACAGTGGTTGTGGTGGGGTGGCGGAGCAGTGGTGGTGGTGGGGCAGTGGCGGAGCAGTGGTGGTGGGGGTGGGCAGTTGCTGTGGTGGGCCAGTGGTTATGGTAGGGCAGTGGTGTGGCTGTGTGGGGGTCAGTGGCTCTGGTGGGGCTGTGGTTGTGGAGCAGTTGTAGTGGTGGTGGGTCAGTGGGGGTGGTGGGGCAGTGGTGTTGTGGCGGTGTAGGCAGTTGCAGTGGTGGTGGGTCAGTGGCTGTGGTGGGGCAGTGGGCGTGGTGGGACAGTGGCGGTGGCAGTGGTTGTGGTGAGTCAGTGGGGGTGGTGGGGCAGTGGTGGTGGTAGGTCAGTGGCTGTGGTGTGGCTGTGGTGGGGTTGCGGAGGAGTGGCTGTGATGGGGGTCACTGGCTGTGGTGGGGCGGTTGCAGTGGTGATGGTGTTGCAGTAGCTGTTGTGGGGCAGTGGTGGTGGTGAAGCATTGGCTGTGGTGAGTCAGTGGTGGTGGTGGGTCGGTAGCGGTGGTGATGGTGTTGCTGCGGCGGTGGTGTGGTAGGTTGTAGTGGAGCAGTGGCTCTGATGGGGGGTCAGTGGCTGTGTTGGGGCTGTGGTTGTGGCGCGGTGGTGGGACAGTGGCTGTGGTGGGGCAGTGGCTGTGGTGGGGCAGTGGCTGTGGTGGGGCAGTGTTGTTGTAGGGCAGTGTTGTGGTGGTGAAACATCAGGAGGCAATGTGGTGGGGCAGTGGTGGATTTTGTGGTGGTGGTGGGTCAGTGGCAGTGGTGTGTGGTGGTGGTGGGGCAGTGGTGGTGAGGTGGGACAGTGGTGGTGGTGGGACAGTGGTGGTGGTTGGGCGGCAGTGGTGTGGTGGTTGGGCGGCAGTGGTGTGGTGGTGGTGGAGCAGTGGTATGGCAGTGGTGGAGGGGCAGTGGCTGTGTGGCAGTGGCTGTGGTGGGGCAGTGGTGGTGGTGGTGTTGCAGTGGCTGTGGTGAGGCAGTGGTGGTGGTGGGGAGCAGTGGTGGTGGTGAAACGTGGCTGTGAGGTGGAGTCAGTGGTGGTGAAAGTAGGTCAGTGGTGGGGCAGCAGTGGGCGATGGTGTGTGGCAGCAGTGGGGTAGTGGCAGACAGTGAAACGTGGTGGGGGTCAGTGAAAGCGTGATGTGGGGTCAGTGGCTGTCAGTGGGAAGAACATGTGGTTGTGGCGGCGGTGAGGTAGTGGCGGAGCAGTGGCTGTGGTGGGGGGTCAGTGGCTGTCGTGGGGCTATGGTTGTGGCGCGGTGGTGGGGCAGTGGCGGAGCAGTGGTGGTGGCGGGGCAGTGGCGGAGCATTGGTGGTGGTGGGCAGTGGAGTAGAAGTGGCTGTGGTGGGGCGGTGGTGGAGCAGTGGCGGCGGTGGGGCAGCGGTGGTGGTGGCGGGACAGTGGTAGCGGAGCAGTAGTGGGGCTGTGGTGGTGGTGGGTAAGTGGCGGAGCAGTGGTGGTGGTGTGGTGGTGGGGTAGTGGTGGTGGGGATGTGGTGGTGGTGAGGTGGCGGATCAGTAGTGGTGGTGGTGGGGCAGTGGCAGAGCCGCTGTGGTGGTGGGGTGGTGGTGGTGAGTCAGTGGAGGTTGTAGTGGTGTGGTGTCGGTGGGTTAGTGGTGGTGAGGTTGTGGATTTGTGGTGCAAGGGTGGCTGGAGCAATGGCGTGGTGGGGCAGTGGCAGGGCAGTGGGGTGGGTGTGGGCCTGTGGCGGCAGTGGTGTGGCTGTGGTGGGGCAGTGGCTGTGGTGGGGGGTCAGTGGCTCTGGTGGGGCTGTCGTTGTGGCGCAGTTGCAGTGATGGTAAGACAGTGGGGGTGGTGGGGCAGTGGTGTAGTGGTGGTGGGTCAGTGGTTTTATGGTGGATGGGGGCAGTTGCAGTGGTAGTGGGTCAGTGGGGGTGGTGGGGCAGTGGTGTTGGTGGGACATTGGTGTTGTGGTGGGGCAGTGGTGGTGTGGCGGCAGTGGTGGTGTGGCGGCAGTGGTGGTAGGTTAGTGGCTGTGGTAGGTCAGTGGCTGTGGTGTGGCTATGGTGGGGTTGCGAAGCAGTGAGTGGTGGTGGTGGGGCAGTTGCAGTGGTGCTGGTGGTGGGGCAGTGGCTGTGAAGGGGGTCAGTGGCTGTGGTGGGTCTGTGGTGGTGGCGCATTTGCAGTGGTGGGCAGTGGCTGGGGTAGTGGCTGTTGTGGGGGGTGAGTGGCTCTATTGGGGTAGTGGCGGAGCAG
>NW_024737621.1:0-10410 GCF_018991925.1 Homarus americanus
TGGGAGAGGTTTCTGTACCCCATAATCCACCCCACATAAATATCGGGGAGGTTTCTGTACCCAATAATCCACCCGACATAAATATGGGAGAGGTTTCTGTACCCCATAATCCACCCCCATAAATATGGAAGAGGTTTCTGTACCCAATAATCCACCCGACATAAATATGGGAGAGGTTTCTGTTCCCTTTAATCCAGCCCCAATAAATATGGGAGAGGTTTCTGTACCCCATAATCCTCCCACATAAATATTTGAGAAGTTTTTGTACCCCTTAATCCACCCCCCATGAATATGGGAGAGGTTTCTGTGCCCCATAATCCACCCGACATAAATATGGGAGAGGTTTCTATACCCCATAATCCACCCGACATAAATATGGGAGAGGTTTCTGTACCCCATAATCCACCCAACATAAATATGGGAGAGGTTTCTGTACCCCATAATCCACCCCACATAAATATGGGAGAAGTTTCTGTGCCCTATAATCCACCCGACATAAATATGGGAGAGTTTACTGTACCACATAATCCACCCCCCATAAATATGGGAGAGGTTTCCGTACACCATAATCCACCCGACATAAATATGGGAGAGGTTTCTGTACCCCATAATCCACCCGACATAAATATGGGAGAGATTTCTGTACCCCATAACCCACCCCCCATAAATATGGGAGAGGTCCTTGTACCCCTTAATCCAACCCCCATAAATATGGGAGAGGTTTCTGTACCCCATAATCCACCCCACATAAATATGGGAGAGGTTTCTGTACCCCATAGTCCACCCCACATAAATATGGGAGAGGTTTCTGTGCCCCATAATCGACCCGACATAAATATGGGAGAGGTTTCTGTACCCGATAATCCACCCCCATAAATATGGGAGAGGTTTCTGTATCCCTTAATCCACCCCCCAAAAATATGGGAGAGGTTTCTATACCCCATAATCCACCCCACATAAATATGGGAGAGGTTTCTGTACCCCATAATCCACCCCACATAAATATGGGAGAGGTTCCTGTGCCCTATAATCCACCCGACATAAATATGGGAGAGGTTTCTGTACCCCATAATCCACCCCCATAAATATGGGAGAGGTTTCTGTACCCCATAATCCACCCGACATAAATATGGGAGAGGTTTCTGTACCCCATAATCCACCCGACATAAATATGGGAGAGTTTCTGTACCCCATAATCCACCCCCCATAAATATGGGAGAGGTTTCTGTACCCCATAATCCACCCCCCATAAATATGGGAGAGGTTTCTGTACCCCATAATCCACCCGACATAAATATGGGAGAGATTTCTGTACCCCATAATCCACCCCCCCATAAATATGGGAGAGGTTTCTGTACGCCTTAATCCACCCTCTATAAATATGGGAGAGGTTTCTGTACCCCATAATCCACCCCACATAAATATGGGAGAGTTTTCTGTACCCTATAATCTACCCGACATAAATATGGGAAATTTTTCTGTACCCCATAACCCACCCCCCATAAATATGGGAGAGGTTTCTCTACACCATAATCCACCCCCCATAAATATGGGAGAGGTTTCTGTACCCCAATATCCACCCCACATAAATATGGGAGAGGTTTAAGTACCCCATAATCCACCCCACATAAATATGGGAGAGGTTTCTGTACCCCATAATCCACCCCACATAAATATGGGAGAGGTTTCTCTACGCCATAATCCACCCCCCATAAATATGGGAGAGGTTTCTGTATCCCATAATCCACCCCACATAAATATGGGAGAGGTTTCTGTGCCCTATAATCCACCTGACATAAATATGGGAGAGGTTTCTGTACCCCATAAACCACCCCCCATAAATATGGGAGAGGTTTCTGTACCCCATAATCCACCCCCATAAATATGGGAGGTTTCTGTACCCCTTTATCCACCCCGCCATAAATATGGGGAGAATGTTTTAGTACCCCATAATCACCCACATAAATATGGGGAGGTTTCTGTGCTGTAATCCACCGCCCATAAATATGGGAGGGTTTCTGTAATATAATCCAACCCCCCATAAATATGGAGACGTTTGGGTGCCCCATAATCCACCCCATAAATGGGAGAGGTCTCTGTACCCATAATGCAACCAACATATTTATGACAGAGGGTTTCTGTAACCATAATCCACCCAGGCATAAACATGGAAGGTTTGCCTTTACATAATCCACCCGCCATAAATATGGGAGAGGTTTTAGTACCCCTTAATCAACCCCACATAAATATGGGAAAGATTTCTGTACCAAATAATCAACCCCCCATAAATATGGGAGAGGTTTCTGTGCCCCATAATCCACTCCCATAAATATGGGAGTGGTTTCTGTACCCCTTAATCCACCCCCATAAATATGGGAGAGGTTTCTGTACCCCATAATCCACCCGACATAAATATGGGAGAGGTTTCTGTACCCCTTAATCCACCCCCCATAAATATGGGAGAGGTTTCTGTACCACATAATCCACCCCACATAAATATGGGAGGTGTTTCTGTACCCCATAATCCACCCCACATAAATATGGGAGACGTTTCTGTACCCCATAATCCACCCCACATAAATATGGGAGAGGTTTCTGTGCCCTATAATCCACCCGACATAAATATGGGAGAGGTTTTTGTACCCCATAATCCACCCCCCATAAATATGGGAGAGGTTTCTGTACCCCATAATCCACCTCCCATAAATATGGGAGAGGTTTCTGTACCCCATAATCCACTCGAAACAAATATGGAAGAGGTTTCTGTACCCCATTATCCACCCGACAAAAATATGGGAGAGATTTCTGTATCCCATAATCCACCCCCCATAAATATGGAAGAGGTTTCTGTACCCCTTAATCCACCCCCCCATAAATATGGGAGAGGTTTCTGTACCCCATAATCCACCCCACATAAATATGGGAGACATTTCTGTACCCCATAATCCACCCCCCATAAATATGGGAGAGGTTTCTGTACCCCTTAATCCAACCCCCATAAATATGGGAGAGGTTTCTATACCCCTTTATCCACCAGCCATAAATATGGGAGAGGTTTCTGTACCCCATAATCCACCCCACATAAATATGGGAGAGGTTTCTGTACCTCATAATCCACCCCCATATATATGGGAATGGTTTCTGTACCCCATAATCCACCCCATAAATATGGAGAGGTTTCTGTACCCCATTATCACCGACATAAATATGGGTGAGGTTTCTGTACCCATTCAATCCACCCCCATAAATATGGGAGGTTTTCTGTGCCCCATAATCCACCCCCATAGATATGGGAGATGTTTCTGTGCCACCCCATAGTCACCCACATTAGTATGGGGAGGTTTCTGTAACCACAATCACACATAAATGTGGGAGAGGTTTACACAATGCCCTATAATCCACCGACATAAATATGGGGAGGGTTTCTGTGCCCTTAATCCACCCCCCATGAATATGGGAGAGGTTTCTGTACCCCATAATCCACCCGACATAAATATGGGAGAGGTTTCTGTTCCCCATAATCCACCCGACATAAATATGGGAGAGGTTTCTATACCCCATAATCCACCCTACATAAATATGGGAGAGGTTTCTGTACCCCATAATCCACCCAACATAAATATGGGAGAGGTTTCTGTACCACATAATCCACCCCACATAAATATGGGAGAAGTTTCTGTGCCCTATAATCCAACCGACATAAATATGGGAGAGGTTTCTGTACCCCATAATCCACCCCCCATAAATATGGGAGTGGTTTCCGTACACCATAATCCACCCGACATAAATATGGGAGAGGTTTTTGTACCCCATAATCCACCCGATATAAATATGGGAGAGATTTTTGTACCCCATAACCTACCCCCCATAAATAAGGGAGAGGTTCTTGTAACCCTTAATCTACCCACCATAAATATGGGAGAGTTTTCTGTACCCCATAATCCACCCCACATAAATATGGGAGAGGTTTCTGTACCCCATAATCCACCCACATAAATATGGGAGAGGTTTCTGTACCCCTTAATCCACCCCCATAAATATGGGAGAGGTTTCTGTACCCCATAATCCACCTGACATAAATATGGGAGAGGTTTATGTACCCCATAATCAACCCCCATAAATATGGGGAGGGTTTCTGTAGCCCTTAATCAGCCTTACCCATAAATATGGGAGACGTTTGGGTACCCCCATAATCACCCCATAAATATGGGAGAGGTCTCTGTACCCCATAATGCATCCCTTATAGTGTGGAGGTTTCTCTTAACCCCATAATCACGACATAAAATATGGGAAGGTTTCTGTACCTAATCCACCCCCATAAATATGGAAGAGGTTTCTGTACCCCTTTATCCACCCGCCATAAATAAGGGAGAGGTTTTAGTTCCCCATAATCCACCCACATAAATATGGTTGAGGCTTCTGTACCCCTTAATCCACCGCACCATAAATATGGGAGAGGTTTCTGTACCCCATAATCCACCACACAAAAATATGGGAGAGGTTTCTGTACCCCATAATCCACTCGACATAAATATGGGAGAGGTTTCTGTACCCCAAAATCCACCCCCCATAAATATGGGAGAGGTTTCTGTACCCCATAATCCACCCCCCATAAAAATGGGAGAGGTTTCTGTGCCCCTTAATCCAACCCCCATAAATATGGGAGAGGTTTCTGTACCACTTTATCCACCCGCCATAAATATGGGAGAGGTTTTAGTACCCCATAATCCACCCACATAAATAATATGGGAGCGGTTTCTGTACCCTTTAACCCACCCCCATAACTATGGGAGAGGTTTCTGTACCCCATAATCCACTCGACATAAATATGGGAGAGGTTTCTTTGTACCCCCTTTAATCCACCGCCCATAAATATGGGAGAGGCTCTTGCACCCCCATAATCCACCTGACACAAATATGGAGAGGTTTCTGTACCCCATAATCCACCGCCATAAATATGGGGAGAGGTTTCTGTACCCATAATCCACCACACACATACCATGGGAGAGGCTCTGTACCCCATAATCCACCCAACATAAATACGGGAGAGGTTTCTGTACCCCATATTCCACCCCCCATAAATATGGGAGAAGTTTCTGTACCCCATAATCCAGCCCCAATAAATATGGGAAAGTTTTCTATACCCCATAATCCACCCCCCATAATTATGGGAGAGGTTTCTGTACTCCATAATCCACCCCACATAAATATGGGAGAGCTTTCTGTACCCCATAATCCACCCCACATAAATTTGGGAGAGGTTTCTGTACCCCATAATCCACCCCCCATAAATATGGGAGAGGTTTCTGTACCCCATAATCCACCCCACATAAATATGGGAGAGGATTCTGTACCCTGTAATCCACCCGACATAAATATGGGAGACGTTTCTGGACCCCATAATCCACGCCCCATAAATATGGGAGAGGTTTCTGTACCCAATAATCCGCCCGACATCAATATGGGAGAGGTTTCTGTACCCTATAATCCACCCGACATAAATATGGGAGAGGTTTCTGTACCCCATAATCCACCCAACATAAATATTGGAGAGGTTTCTGTACCCCATAATCCACCCCACATAAATATGGGAGAGGTTTCTGTACCCTATAATCCACCCGACATAAATATGGGAGAGGTTTCTGTACCCCATAATCCACCCAACATAAATTTGGGAGAGGTTTCTATACCCCATAATCCACCCCACATAAATATGGGAGAGGTTTCTGTGCCCTATAATCCACCCAACATAAATATGGGAGAGGTTTCTGTACCCCATAATCCACCCCCCATAAATATGCGAGAGGTTTCTGTACTCCATAATCCACCCCAAATAAATATGGGAGAGGTTTCTGTACCCCATAATCCATCCCCCATAAATATGGGAGAGGTTTCTGTACCCCTTAATCCAACCCCCATAAATATGGAAGAGGTTTCTGTACCCCTTTATCCTCCCGCCAAAAATATGGGAGAGGTTTTAGTTCCCCATAATCCACCCACATAAATATGGGAGAGGTTTCTGTACCCCTTAATCCACCCACCATAAATATGGGAGAGGCTTCTGTACCCCATAATCCACCACACATAAATATGGGAGAGGTTTCTGTACCCCATAATCCACCCGACATAAATATGGGAGAGGTTTTTGTACCCCATAATCCACCCCCCATAAATATGGGAGAGGTTTCTGTACCCCTTAATCCAACCCCCATAAATATGGGAGAGGTTTCTGTACCCCTTTATCCACCCGCCATAAATATGGGAGAGGTTTTAGTACCCCATAATCCAACCACATAAATATGGGAGCGGTTTCTGTATCCCTTAATCCACCCCCCATAAATATGGGATAGGTTTCTGTACCCCATAATCCACTCGACATAAATATGGGAGAGGTTTCTGTACCCCTTAATCCACCGCCCATAAATATGGGAGAGGTTTCTGTACCCCATAATCCACCCCCCATAAATATGGGAGAGGTTTCTGTACCCCATAATCCACCCCACATAAATATGGGAGAGGTTTCTGTACCCCATAGTCCACCCCACATAAATATGGGGAGGTTTCTGTACCCATCACCCCACATAAATATGGGAGAGGTTTCTTGTGCCCCATAATCCACCCCCCATGAATATGGGGAGAGGTTTCTGTACCCCATAATCCACCCCCCCATATATATGGGAGAGGTTTCTGTACCCCTTAATCCAACCCCCATAAATATGGAAGAGGTTTCTGTACCCCTTTATCCACCCGCCATAAATATGGGAGAGGTTTTAGTTCCCCATAATCCACCCACATAAATATGGTTGAGGCTTCTGTACCCCTTAATCCACCGCACCATAAATATGGGAGAGGTTTCTGTACCCCATAATCCACCACACAAAAATATGGGAGAGGTTTCTGTACCCCATAATCCACTCGACATAAATATGGGAGAGGTTTCTGTACCCCAAAATCCACCCCCCATAAATATGGGAGAGGTTTCTGTACCCCATAATCCACCCCCCATAAAAATGGGAGAGGTTTCTGTGCCCCTTAATCCAACCCCCATAAATATGGGAGAGGTTTCTGTACCACTTTATCCACCCGCCATAAATATGGGAGAGGTTTTAGTACCCCATAATCCACCCACATAAATATGGGAGAGGTTTCTGTACCGCTTTATCCACCCGCTATAAATATGGGAGAGGTTTTAGTACCCCATAATTCACCCACATAAATATGGGAGAGGTTTCTGTACCCCTTAAGCCACCCCCCATGAATATGGGAGAGGTTTCTGTACCCCATAATCCACCCACATAAATATGGGAGAGGTTTCTATACCTTATAATCCACCCGACAAAAATATGGGAGAGGTTTCTGGACCCCATAATCCACCCCACATAAATTTGGGAGAGGTTTCTGTACCCCATAATCCACCGCCCATAAATATGGGAGAGGTTTCTGTACCCCATAATCCACCCCCCATAAATATGGGAGAGGTTTCTGTACCCCATAATCCAACCCCCATAAATATGGGAGAGGTTTCTGTACCCCTTTATCCACCCGCCATAAATATGGGAGAGGTTTTTGTACCCCATAATCCACCCCACATAAATATGGGAGAGGTTTCTGTACCCCATAATCTATTCCCCATAAATATGGAAAAGGTTTCTATACCCCATAATCCACCCCCATAATTATGGGAGAGGTTTCTGTATCCCATAATCCACCCCCCATAAATATGGGAAAGGTTTCTGTACCCCATAATCCACCCCCCACAAATGTGGGAGAGGTTTCTGTACCCCATAATCCACCCCACATAAATATGGGAGAGGTTTCTATACCCCATAGTCCACCCCATAAATAGGAGGGGTTTCTGTTGCCTATAATCCACCCAAAACATAAATAGGAGGGTTTCTGTACTTATAATCCACCCCCCCATAAATATGGGAGGGTTCTGTGCCCCATAATCCACTTGACACAAATATGGAGGGTTTCTGTGCCCCATAATCCACCGAACATGCTTATATATGGAGGGCCTGCTTTGCCCCATAATCCCACCCCCCATAAATATGGGAGGTTTCTTCCCTTAATCCATCCCCATAAATATGGGAGGGTTTCTGTACCCATAATCCACCCACATAATTATAGGAGGTTTCTGTGCCCCCTAATCACCCGACATAAATATGGAGGTTTCTGTACCCCATAAATCCCACCCCCATAAGTATGGGAGGGTTTCTGTGCCCCATAATCCACCCCCCATGAATATGGGAGAGGTTTCTGTACCCCATAATCCAACCCACATAAATATGGGAGAGTTTTCTGTACCCTATAATCCACCCGACATAAATATGGGAGAAGTTTCTGTACCCCATAATCCACGCCCCATAAATATGGGAGAGGTTTCTGTACCCCATAATCCACCCCTCATAAATATGGGAGAGGTTTCTGTACCCCATAATCCACCCCCCATAAATATGGGAGAGGTTTCTGTACCCCTGAATCCACCCCCCATAAATATGGGAGAGGTTTCTGTACCCCATAATCCTCGACATGTGGGAGATGTTACTGTACCCCATAATCCACCCGACATAAATATGGGAGAGGTTTCTGTACCCCATAATCCACCTCCCATAAATATGGGAGTGGTTTCTGTACCCCTTAATCCAACCCCCATAAATATTGGGGAGGTTTCTGTACCCCTTTATCCACCCACCATAAATATGGGTGAGGTTTTAGTACCCCATATCCACCCCACATAAATATGGGAAAGGTTTCTGTACCCCATAATCCACCCCCCATAAATATGAGAGAGGTTTCTGTACCCCATAATCCACCCTCCATATGTATGGGAGAGGTTTCTGTACCCCATAATCCACCTTACATAAATATGGGAGAGGTTTCTGTACCCTATAATCCACCCGACATAAATATGGGAGAGGTTTCTGTAACCCATAATGCACCCCCCATAAATATGGGAGAGGTTTCTGTACCCCATAATCCTCCCGACATAAATATGGGAGAGGTTTCTGTACCCCATAATCCACCCGACATAAATATGGGAGAGTTTCTGTACCCATAATCCACCCGACATAAATATGGGAGAGGATTCTGTACCCCATAATCAACCCCCCATAAATATGGGAGAGGTTTCTGTACCCCTTAATCCACCCCCCAATAAATATGGGAGAGGTTTCTGTACCCCATAATCCACCCCACATAAATATGGGAGATGTTACTGTACCCCATAATCCACCCGACATAAATATGGGAGAGGTTTCTGTACCCCATAATCCACCTCCCATAAATATGGGAGTGGTTTTTGTACCCCTTAATCTAACCCCCATAAATATGGGAGAGGTTTCTGTACCCCTTTATCCACCCACAATAAATATGGGAGAGGTTTTAGTACCCCATATCCACCCCACATAAATATGGGAAAGGTTTCTGTACCCCATAATCCACCCCCAATAAATATGAGAGAGGTTTCTGTACCCTTAATCACCGACATAAATATGGGAGAGGTTTCTGGCACTTGTAATCAACCCCATAAATATGGGAGAGGTTTCTGTACCCTTTATCACCACCATAAATATGGGAGGTTTTGGTACCCCATATCCACCCCATAAATATGGGAAGGTTTCTGTACCCCATAATCCACCCCCATAAATATGAGAGAGGGTTTCACCATGCCCCATAATCCACCCACTCCATATGTATGGGAGGGTTTCTATTGCCCCATAATCACCCGACTTAAATATGGGAGAGGGTTTCTGTACCCCATAATCCACCACGACATAAATATGGGAGATTTCATGTGCCCCTTAATCCCCCATAAATATGGGAGAGCTTTCTGTACCCCATAATCCACCCCACATAAATATGGGAGAGGTTTCTGTACCCCATAATGCTCCCCCCATAAATATGGGAGAGGTTTCTGTACCCCATAAACCTCCTGACATAAATATGGTAGAGGTTTCTGTACCCCATAATCCACCCCCCATAAATATGGGAGAAGTTTCTGTATCCCTTAATCCACCCCCCATAAATATGGGAGAGGTTTCTGTACCCCATAATCCACCCCACATAAATATGGGAGATGATTCTGTACCCCATAATCCACCCGACATAAATATGGGAGAGGTTTTTGTACCCCATAATCCACCCCCCATAAATATGGGAGAGGTTTCTATACCCCTTAATCCAACCCCCATAAATATGGGAGAGGTTTCTGTACCCCTTTATCCACCCGCCATAGATATGGGAGAGGTTTTAGTACCCCATAATCCAACCACATAAATATGGGAGCGGTTTCTGGACCCCTTAATCCACCCCCCATAAATATGGGAGAGGTTTCTGTTCCCCTTAATCCACCGCCCATAAATATGGGAGAGGTTTCTGTACCCCATAATCCACCCCCCATAAATATGG
>NW_024737622.1:0-24462 GCF_018991925.1 Homarus americanus
CTGATGCTCCCAGATACACCGCCGATACTCCCAGGTACACCTCTGACCTCCCAAGGTACACCTGTGACACTCCCAGGTACACCACTGACACTCCTAGGTACACCTCAGACCTCCCAGGTACACCTCTGACCTCCCAAGTACACCTCAGACACTCCCAGGTACACCCTATGACCTCCCAAGTTACACCCCTGACCTCCCAGGTACACCCCTGACACTCCCAGTGCACCTCGACACTCCCAGGTACATCCTGAACACTCCCAGGTGCACCTCTGACACTCCCAGTGCATCACACGACCCCTCCTAGTACACACCCTGACACTCAGGTACCTGTGACCTCCCAGGTACACCTCCGATACTTCCAGATACACCTCCGGTTCTCCCAGGTCACTCTCTGCCTCCCAGGTACTCCTCTGACACTCCCTGTTTCACCCCTGACACTCCCAAGTACACCTCTGACCCTCCCAGGAACACCTCAGACACTCCCAGGTACACCTCTGACACTCCCAGGTACACCTCCGAAACTCCCACGTACACCTCTGACACTCCCAGGTACACCGCTTACACGCCCAGGTAAACCCCTGACACTCCCAGGTGCACCTCCGACACTCCCAGGTGCACCTCTGACACTCCCAGGTACACCTCAGACAGGAACATTTCTGACTTCCGGTACCTCCGACACTTCAGGTACACCTCTGACACTGGTAGGTACACCTCTGACCTCCCAGGTACACCTCTGCACACCAGGTACACCTCCGATACTCCCAGGTACACCTCTGACACTCCCAGGTACACCACTGACACTCCCAGGTACACCTCTGACACATCCAGGTACACCTCCTGACACTCCCAGGTACTCCTCTGGTGATCCCAGCTACACCTCAGGTACACCCCTGACACACCCAGGTACACCCCTGACCTCCCAGGTCCACCTCCGACACCCCCAGGTACACCTCAGACCTCCCAGGTGCACCTCTGACACTCCCAGGTACACCTCTGACCTCCCAAATACACCTGACCTCCCCGGTACACCACTGACACTCCAAGGTACACCTCTGGCACACCAGTACACCTCCTGACACTCCCAGGTTCACCTCTGACACTCTCAGGTACACGTCTGACCTCCCTGGTATACACCCTCACACTCCAGGTACGCCACTGACACTCCCAGGTACCTCTGGCACTCCCAGATATTGTGACACTCCCAGGTACCTCGATACTCCCAGGTACACCTCCGATGCTCCCAGGTACCTGACACTCCCAGGTACTCCTCTGACCTCCTTGGTTCACCTCTGAACTCCCAGGTACACCAGTGACACTCCCAGGTACACCACTGACACTCAAGGTACCTCTGACCTCCCAGGTACTCCTCTGACCTCCTGGTTCACCTCTGACACTCCCAGGTACTCTGGCCTCCCAGGTACCAATGACACTAACAGGTCACACTGGCCTCAGGTACACCTCTGACACTCCCAGGTACACCTCTGACCTCCCAGGTATACCTCCAGACACTCCCAGGTACACCTCTGACCTCCAGGTACACCTCTGGCCTCCCAGGTACACCCTGACACTCAGGTACACCTCCGACACTCCCAGATACATCTCAGACACTCCCAGGTACACCTCTGACGCGGGGCATCTCTGACACTGCCAGGTACACCTGACCTCCCAGGTGGTGACCGCTCCCACCTCCCCTGACCCCACTCCCAGGTGCACCTCTGGCCTCCCAGGTACTCCTCTGACACTTTCCCTGGTTGCCTCTGACACTCTCAGGTACACCTCTGACCTCCCAGGTACCTCTGAGCCTCCCAGGTACACCACTGACCTCCTAGGTACACCTCAACACACCCAGGTACACCTCTGACACTCCCAGGTACACCTCAAACACTCCCAGGTACACCTCTGACCTCCCAGGTACACCTCTGAGCACTCCCAGGTACACCCTGACCTCCCAGGTACACCTCCTACCTCCCAGGTACACCAGACACTCCCAGGTAAACCTCTGACAATGCCAGGTACATCTCTGACACTGCCAGGTACACCTCTGACACTCCCAGATACACCGCCAATGCTCACAAGTACACTGACACTCCAGGTACACCTGACAATCCCAGGTACTTCCCTGACACTCCCAGGTACACCTCTGACACTCCCAGGCTGACACTCCCAGTTACATCTCCGACACTCCCAGTTACACCCCTGACACTCCCAGGTACACCTCTGACCTCCCAGGTACACCTCTGGCACTCCCAGGTACACCTCTGACACTCCCAGGTACACCTCTGACACACCCAGGTACCTCAGACACTCCCAGGTACACCTCTGACCTCCCAGGTACACCTCTGACACTCCCAGTGCACCCTGACCTCCCAGGTACACCTCCGACACCCCAGGTACACCTAAGACCTCCCAGGTCACACCTCTGACACTGCCAGGTACATCTCTGATACTGCCAGGTACACCTCTGACACTCCCAGATACACCGCCGATACTCACAGGTACACCCCTGACACTCCCAGGTACACCCTGATCAGGTACCCTGACCCTCCGGTACACCTCTGACACCAGGTACACCCTCCAGAAACTCAGGTACACCTCTGACACTCCCATTACACCGCTGACACGCCCAGGTAAACCCCTGACACTCCCAGGTGCACCTCTGACACTCCCAGGTACACCTCTGACCTCCCAGGTACACCTCAGACACTCCCAGGAACATTTCTGACACTTCCAGGTACACCTCCGACCTTCCAGGTACACCCTCTGACACTGGTGGGTACACCTCTGACTGCTCCCAGGTACACCTCTGCACACCAGGTCACACCTCCGATACTCCCAGTGCCTCTGACACTCCCAGGTGCACCACTGACACTCCCAGGTACACCCTCTGACACATCCAGGTACACCTCCTGACCTCCCAGGTACTCCTCTGGTGATCCCAGGTACACCTCAACCTCTCAGGTACACCTCTGACACTCCCAGGTACACCCCTGACCTCCCAGGTACACCTCCGACACTCCCAGGTACACCTCAAACCTCCCAGGTACCTCACGGCACTCCCAGGTACACCTCTTACACTCCCAGGTACACCTCTGACCTCCCAGGTACACCTCCGACACTCCCAGGTACACCTCAGACACTCCCAGGTAAACCTCTGACAATGCCAGGTACATCTCTGACACGCCAGGTACACCTCTGACACTCCCAGATACACCGCCGATACTCACAAGTACACCTGACACTCCCAGGTACACCTCTGACAATCCCAGGTACCCTCTGACCTCCCAGGTACACCTCTGACCCTCCCAGGTACACATCGACACTCCCAGTTACATCTCCGACACTCCCAGTTACACCCTGACACTCCCAGGTACACCTCTGACACTCCCAGGTACACCTCTGGCACTCCCAGGTACACCTCTGACACTCCCAGGTACACCTGCGATACTCCCAGGCACACCTCCGATACTCCCAGGTACACTTCAGACACTCCCGGTACACCTCTGACTGCCAGGTGCACCTCTGACACTGGCAGGTACACTCTGACACTCCCAGGTACACCTCCTGACACACAGGTACACCTCAGACCTCCCAGGTACACCTCTGACCTCCCAGGTACCTCTGACCTCCCAGGTACACCCCTGACACTCCCAGGTACACTCCGACACCCCAGGTACACCTCAGACACTCCCAGGTACACCTCTGACACTGCCAGGTACATCTCTGACACTGTCAGGTACACCTCTGACACTCCCAGATACACCGCCGATGCCACAGGTACACCCCTGACACTCATGGGTACACTCCCAGGTGCACCAGCAGCACTCCCAGGTACACCACTGACACTTCAGGTACACCTCGACACTCCCAGGTACACCTTTGACACTCCCAGTTACACCTCCGACACTCCCAGTTACCCCTGACACTCCCAGGTACCTCTGACACTCCCAGGTACACAGCTGACACTCCCAGGTACACCCCAGGCACACCTCTGACACTGGCAGTTACACCCTGACACCCCAGGTACAGATCTGACACACCCAGCTACACCAATGACACTCCCAGGTACACTGACACTCCTAGACACCTCTGACACCCCAGGTACACCCCTGACACTCCCAGGTACTCCTCTGACCTCCCCGGTTCACTTCTGACACCCCCAGGCGCACCAATGACACCCAGGTACACCACTGACACTCCCAGGTACACCTCTGACACTCCCAGGTACTACTCTGACACTCCCTGGTTCACCTCTGACACTCCAGGCACACCACGACACCCCAGGCACACCAATGACACCCCCAGGCACACCACTGACACCCCAGGCACACCTCTGACACCCCAGGCACACCTCTGACACCCCAGGAACACCAGACACTCCCAGGCACACCTCTGACACCTGGCACACACCCTGACACCCCAGGCACACCTCCGACACTCCCAGGCACACCTCTGACACCTGTGCACCCTGACACCCCAGGCACACCTCTGACACCCCAGGCACACCACTGACACCCAGGCACACCAGACACTCGCACACCTCTGACACTCCCCAAGCACACCTCAGACACTCGGTACACCTATGACACTCCCACCATATCCCTGACACTCCCAGGCACACCCCGACACCCCAGGTGCACCCTCCGTCACTCCCATGTACACCTCAGACACCCCAGGTCCACCCCAGACACCCCCAGGCACACCTATGACACTCCCAATTACATCCCTGACACTCCCCAGGTACACCCCTGACACTCCCAGGCACACCAATGACACTCCCAGGCACACCACTGACACTCCCAGGCACACCTCACACCCCAGGTACACCTCTGACACCCCAGGTACCTCTGATGCTCCCAGTTACTCCTCTGACAATCCCAGGCACACCTCTGACACCCCAGGCACACCTCCTGACACCCAGGCACACCACTGACACCCCAGGCACACCTCAGACACCCCAGGCACACCTCTGACACCCCAGGCACACCTCAGACACCCCAGGCACACCCTGACACCCCAGGCACACCCCTGACTCCAGCACACACCGACACTCCAGGCACACCACTGACACTCCAAGGTACACCTCTGGCACCCCAGGCACACCTCTGAGACTCCGGTGGCACACCTCTGACACTCCAGGCACACCTCTGACACTCCCTGGTACACACCTGACACTCCCAGGAACACCTCTGGCACCCCAGGCACACCTCTGACACCCCAGGCACACAGCTGACATCCCAGGCACACCTCTGACACTGGCAGTTACACCCTGACACTCCCAGGTACAGATCTGACACACCCAGGCACACCAATGACACTCCCAGGCACACCACTGACACCCTAGTACACCTCTGACACCCCAGGCACACCCCTGACACCCCAGGTACCTCCTGACTCCCCTGGTTCACCTCTGACACCCAGGTGCACCAATGACACTCCCAGGCACACCACTGACACTCCCGCCACCTCTGACACTCCCCAGGTACTACTCTGACACTCCCTGGTTCACCTCTGACACTCCCAGGCACACCAATGACACTCCCCAGGCACAATGACACCCCAGGCACACCACTGACACCCCAGGCACACCTCTGACACTCCCCAGGCACACCTCTGACACTCCCAGGAAACCCCAGACACTCCCCAGGTACACCTCTGACACTCCAGGCACACCCCTGACACCCCAGGCACACCTCCGACACCCCAGGCACACCTCTGACACTCCCCAGGCACACCTCTGACACTCCCAGTACTCCTCTGATGCCCCATACCGTCTGACACCTCAGGCACACCCTGACACCCCAGGCACACCTCTGACACCTCCGTACACCACTGACACCCAGGGCACACCCCAGACACTCCCCAGGCACACCTCTGACACCCCAAGTACACCCAGACACCCCAGGCACACCTATGACACTCCCAATTACATCCCTGACACCCCAGGCACACCCCTGACACCCCAGGCACACCTCCGTCACCCCAGGCACACCTCAGACACCCCAGGTGCACCTCAGACACCCCAGGTACACCTATGACATCCCCAACTACATCCCTGACACCCCAGGCACACCCCCTGACACCCCAGGTACACCAATGACACTCCCAGGTACACCACTGACACTCCTAGGTACACCTCTGACACTCCCAGGTACACCTCTGACACCCCAGGCACTCCTCTGATGCCCCAGTTACTCCCTCTGACAATCCCAGGTACACTCTGACACTCCCCAGGCACACCTCTGACCCCCAGGCACACCACTGACACCCCAGGCACACTGCAGACACCCCAGGCACACCTCTGACACTCCCCAGGCACACCTCAGACACTCCCAGGTGCACCTCTGACACCCCAGGCACACCTCTGACACTTAGCACACACCTGACACCCCAGGCCACCACTGACACCAAGGTGCACACCTCTGGCACCCCAGGCACACCTCTGAGACTCCCAGGTACACCTCTACACCCCACACCCCTGACACCCCTGGCACACACCTGACACTCCCAGGAACACCTCTGGCACCCCAGGCACCCCACACCCCAGGCACACCTCCGATACTCCCAGGCACCTCTGACACCCCAGCCACCTCTGACACCCCAGGCACACCTCTGACACCCCAGGCACACCTCGACACCCCAGGCACACCTCAGACACCCCAGGTACTCCTCTGATGCCCCAGGTACTCCCTGACACTCCCCAGGCACACCTCCGACACTCCAGGCACACCTCTGACACTGGCAGGCACACTCTGACACTCCCAGGCACACCTCTGACACACCCAGGCACACCTGATACTCCCCAGGTACACCCTTGACACTCCCAGGTACACGGCTGAAACGCCCAGCACACCCCTGACACTCCCAGGTGCACCTCTGACACTCCCAGGCACACCTCAGACACTCCCAGAACATTTCTGACACTCCCAGGCACACCTCCGACACTCGTGCACACCCTGGACACCCCAGGCATATTCTGACACTTCCAGGCACACCTCAGACACTTCAGGCACCGACACTCCCAGGTACACCTCTGACACTCCCAGGCACACCTCTGACACCCCAGGCACAACTCTGACACTCTGGTACAAACCTGACACTCCCAGGCACACCACTGACACCTAGGCACACCTCTGGACCCCAGGCACACCTCCGACACCCCCCAGGCACAACCCTGACACCCCAAGCACACCCCAGACACCAGGCACACCCCAGACACCCCAGGCACACCAGTCACCCAGGTGCACCTCTGACACCCCCTGGCCACATGACACTCCCAGGCACACCACTGACACCTGCACACCTCCGACACTCCTGACAATCCCAGGCACACCTCTGACACTGCAGGCACATCTTGACACTGCCAGGCACACCTCTGATACCCCAGACACGCCGATACCACAGGCACACCCCAACACTCCCAGGCACACCCCTGACACCCCCAGGCACACCTCTGACACCCAGGTACATCTCTGACACACCCAGGCACACCTCCGGATAATCCCAAGCACCCCAGTTACACCCGTGACTCTCCCAGGTACACCTCTGACACCCCAGGCACACCCCAGACACCCCCAGGCATATTTCTGACACTTCCAGGCACACCCAGACACTTCCAGGTTACACCTGACACTCCCAGGCACACCTCACACCCCAGGCACACCTCTGACACCCCAGGTACAACCTGACACCCCTGGTACAAACCTGACACCCCAGGCACACCACTGACACCCTAGGCACACCTCTGGCACTCCAGGCACACCTCGACACCCAGGCACAACCTGACACCCCAAGCACACCCCAGACACCCCAGGCACACCCCAGACATCCCACAGGCACACCCTCAGACACCCCAGGCACCCCTGACACCCCAGGCACACCTCTGACACCCTGGCACACACTTGACACCACAGGCACACCACTGACACCCCAGGCACACCCACACCCCAGGCACATCTCAGACACTCCCAGGCACACCTCTGACACTGCGTGAGGTACATCTCTGACACTGCCAGGTACACCCTGATACTCCCAGATACACCGCCGATACTCACAGGTACACCCCTAACACCCCAGGCACACCCTGACACTCCAGGCACACCTCTGACACACCCAGGCACACCTCTGATACCCCAGGAAACCTGACACCCCAGGCACACCGCTGACACTCCCAGGCACCCCTGACACCCCAGCACCTCTGACACCCCAGGCACACCTCTGACACTCCCAGGCACACCCCTGGACACCCCAGGAACATTTCTGACACTTCCAGGCACACCTCCGACACTCCAGGCACACCCTGACACTCCCAGGCACACCCATGACACTCCAGGCACACCACTGACACCCCAGGCACACCTCTGACACTCCCAGGCACACCTCACACACACGCCCAGGTACACCTCTGACACTCCCACCCTCTGACACTCCCAGGCACACCCCTGACACCCCAGGCACACCTCCGACGCCCCAGGCACACCTCAGACACTCCCCAGGCACACCTCTGACACCCAGGCACATCTCTGACACTGCCAAGTACACCTCTGACACTCCCAGGCACACCGCTGACACTCCCAGGTACACCCCTGACACTCCCAGGTGCACCTCTGATACTCCCCAGGCACACCTCTGACACTCCCAGGCACACCCCAGACACTCCCAGGAACATTCTGACACTCCAGGTACACTCTGGCACCTCCAGGCACACCTCTGACTCTAGGCACACCAATGACACCCCAGGCACACCACCACCCCAGGCACACCTCCTGACACCCCAGGCACACCACACACGCCCAGGCACACCTCGACACTCCAGGCACACTCTGACACTCCCAGGCACACCGTGACACTCTGGCATACCCCTGACACTCCCAGGCACACCTCTGACACTCCCCAGGTACACCACACCCCAGGTACCTCTGACACCAACAGGCACACCTCTGACACTCCCCAGGTGCCACCCCAGACACTCCCAGGAACATTTCTGACACTCCAGGCACACCTCCGACACTTCCAGGCACACCTCTGACACCCCAGGCACACCAATGACACTCCCAGGCACCTCTGATGCCCAGGTACCCTCTGACACCCCAGGCACACCTCTGACACTCCCCAGGAACACCCCTGACACCCCAGGCACACCACTGACACCCAGGCACACCCCAGACACCCCAGGCACACCTGACACCCTGAGGCACACCAGACACTCCCCAGGCACACCTATAACACCCCAGGCACACCCCTGACACACCCAGGCACACCCCTGACACTCGGCACACATCCGACACTCCCAGGCACACCTCAGACACTCCCAGGCACCTCTGACACCCCAGGTACACCTCTGACACTCCAAAAACACACCTAACACTCCGGCACACCACTGACACCCAAGGCACACCTCTGGCACACCCAGGCACACCTCTGACACTCCCGGGTCTACCTCTGACACTCTCAGGCACACGTCTGACACCCTGGCATAAACCCGACACTCCCAGGTACGCCACACACTCCCCAGGCACACCCTGGCACCCAGGCACCTTGACACCCCAGCCACACCTGATACTCCTGCACACCTCCACACCCCAGGCACACCTCTGGACACTTGTACCTCCTCTGACACTCCCTGGTTCACCTCTGACACTCCCCAGGCACACCAGTGACACCCAGGCACACCACGACACCCCAGGCACACCTCTGACACTCCCCAGGCACCTGACACTCCCCTGGTTCACCTCTGACACTCCCAGGCACACCACGACACCTGGTGGCACACCTCTGATACTCCAGGCACACCTCACACACGCCCAGGCACACCTGACACCCCAGGCACACCTCCTGACACTCCCAGGCACACCGCTGACACCCAGGCATACCTGACACTCCGGTGCACACCCCTGACACCTATACACCAGACACCCCAGGCACCTCTGACACCAACAGGCACACCTCTGACACTCCAGCACACCTCAGACACCCCAGAACATTTCTGACACTTCCAGGCACACCTCCTGACACTTCCAGGCACACCTCTGACACTCCCAGGTCCACCAATGACACTCCCAGGCACTCCTCTGATGCTCCCAGGTACCTGACACCCCAGGCACACCTCTGACACTCCCCAGAACCACCCTGACACTCTCAGGCACACCACTGACACTCCAGGCACACCCCAGACACCCCAGGCACACCTCTGACACCCCAGGCACACCAGACACCCCAGGCACACCCTATAACACCCCAGGCACACCCTGACACACCCAGGCACACCCCTGACACTTGCACACATCCGACACTCCCAGGCACACCTCAGACACTTGCACCTCTGACACCCCAGGCACACCCTCTGACACTCCCCAACACACACCCAACACCCCAGGCACACCACTGACACCAAGGCACACCTCTGGCACACCCAGGCACACCTCCTGACACCCCCAGGTTCACCTCTGACACCTCAGGCACACGTCTGACACCCTGGCATACACCTGACACCCCAGGCACGCCACTGACACCCAGGCACACCTGGCACCTCAAGGCACACCTTGACACTCCAGCACACTGACACCCATGCTACCACCCAACACTCTGTCAACTCTGACACTTGCACTCTGACACTCTGGCTCACCTCTGACATGCACACTTATGCACCCCAGGCACACCACTGACACCCAGGTCACACCTCTGACACTCCCAGGCACTCTCTGACACTCTCTAGTTCACACCTCTGACACTCCCAGGTACACACCATGACACTCCCAGGCACACCAATGACACCCAGGCACACCATTCCAGGCACACCTCTGACACCCCAGGCACACCTCTGACACCTGCATACCTCAGACACTCCCAGGCACACCTCTGACACCCCCAGGCACACCCTGACACTCCCCAGGCACACCTCTGACACCCCAGGCACACCCCAGACACCCAGGCACTCTGACCCAGGAGGCACATCTCTGACACCCCAGTCACACCTCAGACACCCCAGAACATTCTGACACCTGGCACACCTCCGACATTCCAGGCACACCTCTGACACTGTAGGTACACCTCTGACACCCCCAGGTACACCTCTGACACACCCAGGCACACCTTCGATACTCCCCAGGCACACCTCTGACACTCCCAGGTACACCACTGACACCCAGTACACCTCTTTCACATCCAGGCACACCTCTGACACTCTCAGGTACTCTGGTGATCCCAGGCACACCTGACACTCCCAGGCACACCTCTGACACACCCAGGCACACCTGATGACACTCCAGGCACACCACTGACACCTGCACACCCCTCAGACACACCCAGGTACACCTCTGACACCTTGCTACACCCCAAACACCCCAGGCACACCCTGACACTCCCCAGGTACACCTCTGACACTCCCAGGTACACCCCTGACACTTCGGTCACACCTCCGACACTCCCAGGCACACCTCAGACACTCCGTAAACCCTGACAATGCCAGGTACATCTCTGACACTGTCAGGCACACCTCTGACACTCCCGGATACACCGCCGATACCACAAGTACACCCCTGACACTCCCAGGTACACCCCTGACAACCAGGTACTTCCCCTGACACCCCAGGCACACCCCTGACACCCCAGGCACACCTTGACACTCCCAGTTACATCTCCGACACCAGTTACACCCTGACACTCCCCAGGCACACCTCTGACACTCCAGGCACTCCTCTGATGCTCCCAGGTACTCCTCTGACACTCCCAGGTACCACCTTGACACTCCCCAGTTACACCTCCGACACTCCCAGTTACACCCTGACACTCCCAAGAACACCTTGACACTCCCAGGCACACAGCTGACACCAGGCACACCCCTGACACTGGCACACCCCTGACACCCAGGCACAGATCTGACACACCCAGGCACACCAAATGACAACCCAGGCACACCACTGACACCCCAGGCACACCTCCTGACACCCAGGCTAACCTGACACCCAGGCTACCCTCTGACCTCCTGGTTCACTCCCTGACCTAGGCACACCAATGACACTTGCACCCAGACACCCCTGTGTCTCTGACACTCCAGGCACACCTCAGACACTCCCCAGGCACACCTATAACACTCCCCAGGCACACCCCTGACACACCCAGGCACACCCCTGACACTCCCCAGGCACACCCGACACCCCAGGCACACCAGACACTCCCCCAGGTGCACCTCTGACACTCCCCAGGTACACTCTGACACTCCCAACACACACCTGACACTCCCCTGGCACACCACTGACACTGCACACCTCTGGCACACCCAAGCACACCTCTGACACCCCAGGTTCACCTCTGACACTCCAGGCACACGTCTGACACTCCCTGGTATACACCTGACACCCCAGGCACGCCACTGACACCCCAGGCACACCTCTGGCACCCAGGCACACCTTGACACTTGCACCCTCCGATACTCCCAGGTACACCTCCGATACTCCCAGGCACACCCCTGACACCCCCAGGTACTCCTCTGACACTCCCCTGGTTCACCTCTGACACTCCCAGGCACACCAGTGACACTCCCCAGGCACACCACTGACACTCCAAGGCACACCTCTGACACCTGGAGGTACTCCTCTGACACTCCCCTGGTTCACCTCCTGACACCCCAGGCACACCAATGACACCCCAGGCACACCAATGACACTCCGGTGGCACACCACTGACACCCCAGGCACACCTCTGACCTAGGCACACCTCTGACACCCAGTATACCTCAGACACTGCACACCTCCTGACACCCCAGGCACACCTCCTGACCCCAGGCACACCCCTGACACTCGCAACCTCCGACACTCCCAGATACATCTCAGACACTCCCAGGCACACCTCTGACACTGCGAGGTACATCTGACACTGCCAGGTACACTCTGATACTCCCAGATACACCGCCGATATCCCCAGGTACACCTCTGACACTCCGGTACCTCCTCTGATGCTCCCAGGTACCTCTGACACCTCAGATACACCTCTGACACCCCAGGCATACTCTGACACCCCAGGCACACCACTGACACCTCTAGGCACACCTCAGACACTCCGGCACACCTCTGACACCCCCAAGCACACCTCAGACACTCCCAGGCACACCTATGACACTCCCAAGCACACCCCTGACACTCCCAGGCACACCCCTGACACTCCCAGGCACACCTCCGACACTCCCAGGCACACCTCAGACACTCCCCAGGTGCACCTCTGACACTCCCAGGCACACCTCTGACACTCCAGTACACACCTGACACTCCCAGGCACACAACTGACACCCCAGGCACACCTCCGATACTTCCAGGTACACCTCCGATTCTCCCAGGTACACCTCTGACACCCTGGTACCCTCTGACACCCCCTGTTTCACCCCTGACACCCCCAAGCACACCTCTGACCTCCCAGGAACACCCCAGACACTCCCCAGGTACACCTCTGACACCAGGCACACCTCCGAAACTCCCACACACCTCTGACACTCCCAGGTACACCGCTTACACGCCCAGGTAAACCCCTGACACTCCCCAGGTGCACCTGACACTCCCCAGGCACACCTCTGACACTCCCCAGGCACACCCCAGACACCCCAGGAACATTTCTGACACTCCAGGCACACCTCCGACACTTCCAGGCACACCCTGACACTGGTGGCACACCTCTGACACCCCAGGCACACCTCTGACACACCCAGGCACACCTCCGATACTCCCAGGTACACCTCTGACACTCCCAGGCACACCACTGACACTCCCCAGGCACACCTCTGACACATCCAGGCACACCCATGACACTCCCCAGGCACACCTCTGCATCCCAGGCACACCTCTGACACTCCCAGGCACACCTCTGACACTCCCAGGCACACCAGATGACACCCCAGGCACACCACTGACACCCCAGGCACACCCCAGACACACCTTGCCCTGACACCCCAGTACACCTCAGACACTCCCAGGTACACCTCTGACACTCCCAGGCACACTCTGACACTTCAGGAACATTCTGACACTTAGGTACACCTGACACCTAGGTACACCTCTGACACTCCCGGTACACCAATGACACCCCAGGCACCCTCTGATGCTCCCAGTACTCCTCTGACACTCGGCACACTCTGACACTCCCAGGAACACCTCTGACACTCCCAGGCACACCACTGACACCCTAGGCACACCCCAGACACCCCAGGTACACCCTGACACCCCAGGCACACCCCCAGACACTCCCAGGCACACCTATAACACTCCCAGGTACACCCCTGACACCCAGGTACACCCCTGACACCCTGCACACATCCGACACCCCAGGCACACCTCAGATACTTGCTAACCTCTGACACTCCAGGTACACCTCCTGACACCCCAAACACACCCAACACCCCAGGCACACCACTGACACTTGAAGGTACACCTCTGCACACCCAGGTACACCTCTGACACTCCCCAGGTTCACCTCTGACACTCTCAGGCACACGTCTGACACTCCCTGGCATACACCTGACACCCCAGGCACGCCACTGACACCCCAGGCACACCTCTGGCACCCCAGGTACACCTTGGACACCTCAGGTACACCTGATACTCCCAGGTACACCTCCACTCCCAGGCACACCTCTGACACTCCCAGGTACTCCTCTGACACCCCCTGGTTCACCCTGACACCCCAGGTACACCACGTGACACTCCCAGGTACACCACTGACACCTTGCACACCCCTGACACCTCAGGCACCTCTGACACTCCCCTGGTTCACCTCTGACACCTTGAGGTACACCACCTGACACTCCCCAGGTACACCAATGACACCCCAGGTACACCACTGACACCCCCAGGCACACCCCTGACACCCAGGTACACCTCTGACACCCCAGGTATACCCCAGACACCCCAGGTACACCTCTGACACCCCAGGCACACCTCTGACACTCCCAGGTACACCCCGGACACTGCAGGTACACCTGACACTCCCAGGCACACCTCAGACACTCCCAGGCACCTCTGACACTGCGAGGTACATCTCTGGCACTGCCAGGGCCACCTCTGATCACTCGAATACACCGCCGATACTCCCAGGTACACCTCCTGACCTCCCAGGTGCTCACTCTGATGTTCCCGGTACTCCTCTGACACTCCCTCAGATACCTCTGACACTCCCAGGTACACCTCTGACACTCCCAGGTACACCATGACCTCCTGGGTACCTCAGACACTCCCAGGTGCACCTCTGACACTCCCAAGTACACCTCAGACACTCCAGGTGCACCTGACACTCCCAGGTACACCCCTGACCTCCCAGGTACCCCTGACACTCCCAGGCACACCTCCGACACTCCCAGGTACACCTCAGACACCCAGGTGCACCTCTGACATCCCAGGTACACCTCTGACACTCCCTAGTACACACCTGACACTCCCAGGTACCTCTGACTCTCCCAGGCACCTCGGCCTCCCAGGTACACCTCTGATTCTCCCAGGTACACCTCGGCACTCCCAGGTACCTCTGACACTCCCAGGTTCACCTCTGACCTCCTGGGTACCTCAGCCTCCCAGGCACACCTCTCCCTCCCAAATACCTCAGACACTCCCAGGTACACTGCAGCACTCCAAGTACACCCCTGACACTCCCAGGTACACCTCTGACACTCCCAGGCACACCTCTGACACTCCCAGGTACACCTCTGACACTCCCAGGTACCTCTGACACTCCCAGGTACACCTCTGACACTCCCAGGTACACCTGACACTCCGGGTACACCTCTGACACTCCTACTCCCAGGTACACCTCTGACTGCTCAGGTACCTCTGACCTCAGGTACACCTCCTGACACTCCCAGTACACCTCTGACACTCAGGTACACCTCTGACACACCCAGGTACCTCAATAATCCTAGTAGCTCCCAGGTTACACCGTGACCTCCCAGGTACCTCTGACACTCCCAGGTACCTCAGACACTCCCAGGTACATCTCCAGGTACCTCGGCCTTCAGGTTACACCTGACCTCCAGGCCTCCAGCCTCCAGGTACACCTCTGACACTCCAAGGTACAACTCACATGCTCCTGGTACAACCCTGTCCTCCCAGGTACCACTGACATCTCCTAGGTACACCTCTGGCACTCCCAGGTGCACCTCCGACACTCCCAGGTTACAACTCTGACCTCCCAGGTACACCTCGAACACTCCCAGGTACACCTCCAGACACTCCCAGTTTACCTCAGACACTCCCAGGTGCCTCTGACCTCCCAGGTACCTCCCCAACCTCCTGGTACACCTGGACTCCCAGGTACACCACTGACACTCCCAGGTACACCTCCGACACTCCCAGGTATCTCAGGCTTGCTCCCAGTGCACCTCTGACACTGCAGGTACACCTCTGTTCCCAGGTACACCTCTGTCTCTAGATACCGCCGACACTCACAGGTACACCCTTAACACTCGGGTACACCCCTGACTCCCAGGTACACCTCTGACACACCAGGTACATCTCCTGACACACCCAGGTACACCTCCGATAATCCTAAGTACCTCCCAGTTACACCAGTATTACTCCCAGGTACACCTCTGGCCTCCCAGGTACACCTCAGACACTCCCAGGTATATTTCTGACACTTCAGGTACACCTCAGACACTTCAGGTTACACCCCTGACACTCCCAGGTACCTCCTAAAACTCAGGTCACCTCTGACACCCCCAGGTACAACTCTGACCTCCCTGGTACAAACCTGACACTCCCAGGTGCACCACTGTCCATCCTAGGTACACCTCTGGCACTCCCAGGTACACCTCCGACACTCCAGGTACAACTCTGACACTCCCAAGTACACCTCAGACACTCCCAGGTACACCTCAGACACTCCCAGGTACACCTCGAGCCTCCCAGGTGCACCTCTGACACTCCCAGGTACACCTCTGACACTCCCTGAGACTTCCGGCCTCCACAGGTACACCACTGACCTCCCAGGTACCTCCGACACTCCCAGGTGCATCTCAGACACTCCCAGGTGCACCTCTGACACTGCGGGGTACATCTCTGCCTGCCAGGTACACCTCTGATGCTCCAGATACACCTCCGTCTCACAGGTACACCCCTAACACTCCCAGGTACACCCTGACCTCCCAGGATACCTCTGACACACAGGTACACCTTCGATACTCCCAGGGACACCTCTGGCACTCCCAGGTACACGCTGAGCCTCCCAGGTACACCCCTGGCCTCCCAGGTGCACCTCTGCCTCCCAGGTACACCTCTGACACTCCCAGGTACACCTCAGACACTCCCAGGAACATTTCTGACACTTCCAGGTACACCTCCGACACTTCCAGGTACACCTCTGACACTCCCAGGTACACAATGACACTCCCAGGTACACCTGGCCCTCCCAGGTACACCTCTGACACTCCCAGGTGCACCTCCTCACACACTGGGTACACCTCCTGACACTCCCAGGTGCACCTCTGACACTCCCAGGTACCCCTGACCTCCCAGGTGCACCTCCGACGCTCCCAGGTGCACCTCAGACACTCCCAGGTACACCTCTGACACTGCCAGGTGCATCTCTGACACTGCCAGGTACACCTCTGACACTCCCAGGTACACCTCTGACCTCCCAGGTACACCCCTGACGCTCCCAGGTGCACCTCTGATCTCCCAGGTACACCTCTGAGCCTCCCAGGTACACCTCAGACACTCCCAGGAACATTTCTGACACTTCAGGGTACACCTCCGGCACTTCCAGGTACCTCTGACTCTCCCAGGTACACCAATGACCTCCCAGGTACACCCACTGACACTCCCAGGTACACCTTTGATGCTCCCAGGTACACCTCAACACGCCCAGGTACACCTCCGGACACCCCAGGTGCACCTCTGACACTCCCAGGTTACACCTGACCTCCCAGGTATACCCTGACCTCCCAGGTGCACCTCTGACACTCCCAGGTACACCTCAGACACTCCCAGGTGCACCTCTGACACTAACAGGTACCTCTGACCTCCAGGTACACCTCCAGACACTCCCAGGAACATTTCTGACACTTCAGGTACACCTCCGACACTTCAGGTACACCTCTGACCCTCCCCAGGTGCCTCTGACCTCCCAGGTCCTCTGATCCCAAGATTACTCCTCGACCTCCAGGTACACCTCTGACACTCCCAGAACCTCTGGCACTCCCAGGTACACCTGACACTCCTAGGTACACCTCAGACACTCCCAGGTACACCTCTGACACTCCCAGGTACACCTCAGACACTCCCAGGTACACCTGTCGCTCCCAGGTACACCCCTGACACTCCCAGGTACACCCCTGACCTCCCAGATACCTCCGACCTCCCAGGTACACCCTCAGACCTCCCAGGTGCACCTCTGCTACTCCCAGGTACACCTCCTGACCTCCCAGTACACACCTCAGCACTCCCAGGTACACCTCTGACACTCCCATGTACCTCTGACACTCCCAGGTCACACCTCTGACTCCCAGGTACACCTCTGACACTCCCAGGTACACCTCTGACACTCCCAGGTACCTCTGGCCTCCCAGGTGCATCTGCTCTGCAGGTACACCTCCGGATAATCAAAGTACACTCCCAGTTACACCGTGACACTCCCAGGTACACCCCTCTGACACTCCCAGGTACACCTCAGACACTCCCAGGTATATTTCTGACACTTCCAGGTGCACCTCAGACACTTCCGGATACACCCTGACATCCCAGGTACACCTCTGACACTCCCAGGTACACCTCCTGACACCCCAGGTACAGCTCTGGCCTCCCGGGTACCAACCTGACGCTCCCAGGTGCACCACTGACCTCTAGGTACACCTCTGGCACTCCCAGGTCCACCTCCGACACTCCGGTACAACTCTGGCCTCCCAGGAGCACCTCCAGACACTCCCAGGTACACCTCAGAGCCTCCCAGGTACACCTCAGACACTCCCAGTGCCTCCTGACACTCCAGTGCACCTCCTGACACTCCCTGGTACCACCTCCAGGTGCACCACCCGGCCTCCAGGTACACCTCCGACACTCCCAGGTACATCTCAGACACTCCCAGGTACACCTCTGACCTGCGAGGTGCATCTCTGACACGCCAGGTACCTCTGATGCTCCCAGATACACCGCCGACACTCACAGGTACACGCCGCCTCCCAGGTACACCTGACCTCCCAGGTTCCCCTCCTGACACGCAGGTGCATCTCTGACACACCCAGGTACACCTCCGATAATCCTAAATTACCTCCCAGTTACACCCGTGACACTCCCAGGTACACCTCTGACACTCCCAGGTACCTCAGACACTCCAGGTATATTCTGACCTTCCAGGTACACCTCAAGCACTTCCAGGTTACCCCTGACCTCCCAGGTACACCTCTAAAACTCCCAGGTACCTCTGACACCCCAGGTACAACTCTGACCTCCCTGGTACAACCTGAGCACTCCAGGTACCACTGACCTCTGAGTCCTCGCTCCCAGGGCCACCTCCGACACTCCCAGGTACAACTCTGACACTCCCAAGTACACTCAGGAACTCCCAGGTACACCTCTAGACACTCCCAGGTACCTCCAGACACACTCCCAGGTGCACCTCTGACCTCCCAGTGCACACCTCTGCACTCCCTGGTACACCCAGGGCACCACTGACACTCCCAGGTACACCTCTGACACCAGGTACATCTCTGACACTCCCAGGTACACCTCGACACCTCCTGACACTCCCAGGTACACCTCTGACACTCCCAGGTACACCCTGGCCTCCCAGGGTACCTCCTGGCACTCCCAGGTGCACCTCTGACACTCCCAGGTCACCTCGACACTCCCAGGTACATTCGACACTTCCAGGTACCTCCGGCCACTTCCAGGTACACCTCTGACACTCCCAGGTGCACCATGACACTCCAGGTACCACTGACACTCCCAGGTACACCTCTGACACTCCCAGGTACACCTCCACACCACATGGGTACCTCTGACCTCCCAGGTACACCTCTGACCTCCCAGGTACACCCTGACACTCCCAGGTACACCTCCGACGCTCCCAGGTACCTCAGACACTCCAGGTACACCTCTGACACTGCCAGGTACATCTCTGAGACTGCCAGGTACACCCTCTGACACTCCCAGGTACACCGCTGACACTCCCAGGTACACCCCTGGCCTCCCAGGTGCACCTCTGACACTCCCAGGTACCTCCTGACACTCCCAGGTGCACCTCGACACTCCCAGGAACATTCTGACACCAGAAGGACATTTCTGACACTTCAGGTACACCTCCGGCGCTTCCCGGGTACACCTCTGACTCTCCCAGGTACACCAATGACACTCCCAGGTGCACCACCTGACACTCCCAGGTACACCTCTGATGCTCCCAGGTACACCTCACACACGCCAGGTGCACCTGGACACCCCAGGTACACCTCCTGGCCTCCCAGGTACACGCTGGCCTCCCAGGTATACCCCTGACACTCCCAGGTGCACCTCCTGACACTAACTGCTGGGTACACCTTTGACACTCCCAGGTACACCTCAGACACTCCCAGGAACATTTCTGACACTTCCAGGTACACCTCCGACACTTCCAGGTACCTCTGGCCTCCCAGGTACCAATGACACTCCCAGGTGCTCCTCTGATGCTCCCAGACACTCCTCTGGCCTCCCAGGTACACCTCTGAGCCTCCCAGGAACACCTCTGACACTCCCAGGTACACCACTGAGCCTCCTAGGTGCACCTCCAGACACTCCCAGGTACACCTCTGACACTCCCAGGTACAACTCAGACACTCCCAGGTACACACACATAACACTCCCAGGTGCACCCCTGAGACACACCCAAGTACACCTCAGACACTCCGAGACATTTCTGACACTTCCAGGTACACCTCTGACACTGCCAGGTGCATCTGACACTGCCAGGTGCCTCTGACACTCCCAGCAGGTACACCGCTGACACTCCCAGGTACACCCCTGACACTCCCAGGTGCACCTCTGATACTCCCAGGTACCTCTGACACTCCCAGGTACACCTCAGACCTCCCAGAGACGATTTCTGACCTTCAGATTTACCTCCGGCAGCTTCCGGGTACCTCTGACTCTCCAGATTGCACCAATGACCTCCCAGGTACACCACTGGCCTCCCAGGTACACCTTTGATACTCCCAGGTACACCTCACACACGCCCAGGTACACCTCCAGGACACCCCAGGTACACCTCTGAGCACTCCCAGGTACACCGCCCCAGCCTCCCAGGTATACCCCTGGCCTCCCAGGTACACCTCTGACACTCCCAGGTACACCTCAGACACTCCCAGATTGCACCTCTGAGCACTAACAGGTACACCTCCTGACACTCCCAGGTGCACCTCAGACACTCCCAGGAACATTTCCCCAGCACTTCCAGGTACACCTCCGACACTTCAGGTACACCTCCTGACCTCCCAGGTACACCAATGACACTCCCAGGTACTCCTCTGAGGTGTCCCAGGTGCTCCTCCTGACACTCCCAGATTGCACCTCTGACCTCCCAGGAACACCTCCTGACACTCAGGTACACCACTGACACTCCTAGGTACCTCCAGACACTCCCAGGTACACCTCTGACACTCCCAGGTGCCTCAGACACTCCCAGGTACACCTCAACACTCCAGGTACACCCTGACACTCCCAGGTACACCCCTGAGCCACTCCCAGGTACCTCCGACACTCCCAGGTACACCTCAAGACACTCCCAGATTGCCTCTGACACTCCCAGGTGCACACCTCTGACACTCCTAGTACACCTGACATCCCCAGGTACACCTCCTGACACTCCCGTAGCTAACACCTCTGACACTCCCAGGTGCACCTCACAGGCCTCCCAGGTGCACCTCTGACCTCCCAAAGACGCACCTCTGACCTCCCAAGGTACACCTCTGACACTCAGGTGCAATCTCTGACACACCCAGGTACCTCCGATAATCCCTATGTACACTCCCCAGTTACACCGTGACACTCCCAGATTACACCTCCTGACACTCCCAGGTACACCTCAGACACTCCCAGGTATATTTCTGACACTTCCAGGTACACCTCAGACACTTCCAGGTTACACCCTGACACTCCCAGGTACACTCTGACACTCCCAGGTACACCTCTGACACCCCCAGGTACAACTCGTGACACTCCCTGAACAAACCTGTGCTTGCTCCCAGGTACACCACTGGCCTCCCTAGGTACACCTCTGGCACTCCAGGTACCTCCGACACTCCCAGGTACAACTCTGACACTCCCAAGTACCACCTCAGACACTCCCAGGTACACCTCAGACACTCCCAGGTACACCTCAAGACACTCCCGGGTGCTACTCTGACACTCCAGGTACACCTCTGACCTCCCTGGGTACACACTTGGCCTCCAGTTACCACTGACACTCCCAGGTACACCTCCGACACTCCCAGGTGCATCTCAGACCTCCCAGGTACACACCTCTGACACTGCAGAGGTGCATCTGACACTACCAGGTGCACCTCTGATACTCCCAGATACACAGCCGACACTCACAGGTACACCCTTAACACTCCCCATTTACACCCCTGAGCCTCCCAGGTGCCACCTCCTGACACACCAAGGTACATCTCTGACACACCAGGTACACCTCCGATAATCCACAGGCCACTCCCAGTTACACCGTGACACTCCCAGGTACACCCGTGACGCTCCCAGGTACACCTCGCACTCCCAGGTGCACACCTCAGACACTCCCAGGTATATTTCACCCGAGCCTTCCAGGTGCACACCTCAGACACTTCAGGTTACACCCTGACCTCCCAGGAACACCCTCTAAAACTCCCAGTGCACCTCCTGACACCCCCAGGTACAGCTCTGACACTCCCTGGGTACCGACCTGACACTCCCAGGTACACCACTGACACTCCTAGGTACACCTCTGGCACTCCCAGGTGCACCTCCGGCCTCCCAGGTACAGCTCTGACACTCCCAAATTACCCTTAGACACTCCACAGGTACACCTCAGACACTCCCAGGTACACCTCAGACACTCCCAGGTGCACCTCTGAGCCTCCCAGGTACCTCCTGGCCTCCTTAGTACACACTTGACACTCCACAGGTACACCACTGGCCTCCAGAGTACACCTCCGGCCTCCCAGGTACATCTCAGACACTCCAGGTACACCTCTGACACTGCAGTGCATCTCTGACACTGCCAGGTACACCTCTGATACTCCCAGATACACCGCCGATACTCACAGGTGCACCCTAACACTCCCAGATTTTACCCCTGACCTCCCAGGTACACCTCTGAGCCACCAGGTACACCTTCGATACTCAGGGACACCCTCTGACACTCCCAGGTACACCCATGACACTCCCAGGTACACCCTGGCCTCCCCAGGTGCACCCTCTGACCTCAGTACACCTCTGGCCTCCCAGGTACACCTCGGACACTCCCAGGAACACCTCCGACACTTCCAGGTACACCTCTGACACTCCCAGGTACACCATGACAATTCGGTACACCACTGACACTCGGTGCACCTCTGACACTCCCAGGTACACCTCACACACGCCCAGGTACACCTCTGACACTCTCAGGTGCACCTCTGACACTCCCAGGTACACCCCTGACACTCCCAGGTACACCTCCACGCTCCCAGGTACACCTCAGACACTCCCAGGTACACCTCTGACACTGCCAGGCACATCTCTGACACTGCCAGGTACACCTCTGACACTCCCAGGTACACCTCTGACACTCCCAGGTACACCCCTGACACTCCCAGGTGCACCTCTGATACTCCCAGGTACACCAATGACACTCCCAGGTACACTGCACACTCCCAGGTACACCTCTGACACTCCCAGGTACACCTCACACACTCCCAGTACACTCGACACCCCAGGTACACCTCTGACACTCCCAGGTACACCTCTGACACTCCCAGGTACACCCCTTGACACTCCCAGGTACACCTCTGACACTCCCAGGTACACCTCAGACACTCCCAGGTGCACCTTGACACTCACAGGTACACCTCTGACACTCCCAGGTACACCCTGGACACTCCCAGGAACATTTCTGACACTTCCAGGTACACCTCCGACACTTCCCAGGTACACCTCTGACACTCCCAGGTACACCCAATGACACCCCAGGTACTCCTCTGATGCTCCCAGGTACATCCTGACACCCCAGGTACACCTCTGACACTCCCAGGAACACTTCTGACACTCCCAGGTACACCACTGACACCAGGTACACCCTGACACTCCCAGGTACACCTCCGACACTCCCAGGTACACCCTCAGACACTCCCAGGTACACCTATAACACTCCCAGGTACACCCCTGACACACCTGCAGTACACCCCTGACACCCCAGGTACACATCCGACACTCCCGTACACCTCAGACACTCCCAGGTGCACCTCTGACACCTCCCAGGTACACCCTCTGACACTCCCAAATACACACC
>NW_024737623.1:0-22179 GCF_018991925.1 Homarus americanus
GATCAGGAGGGACTTTGTTATACTCGATCAGGTGACTTTGTTGCTCTCGATTAGGGGGCTTTGTTATACTCGATCGGGGGCATTGTTATACACGATCAGGGAACTTTGTTATACTCGGTCAGGGGCCTTTGTTATACTCGATCAGGGGGCTTTGTTATACACGATCAGGGAACGTTGTTATACTCGGTCAGGGGCCTTTGTTTTAATCGTTCAAGGGACTTTGTTATACTCGATCAGGGGACTTTGTTATACTCGATCCGCAGACTTTGTTATACTCGACCAGGGGAGTTTGTTATACTCGACCAGGGGACTTTATTATACTCGATCAGGGGACTTTGTTATACTTGATCAGGAGACTTTGTTATACTCAATCAGGGGACTTTGTTATACTCGATCAGGGGACTTTGTTATACTCGATCAGGGGACTTTGTTATACTCGATCAGGGGGCTTTCTTTTACTCGATCAGGAAACTTTGTTATACTCGATCCGGGTCCTTTGTTATAATCGTTCAGAGGACTTTGTTATACTCGATCAGGGCACATTGTTATACTCGATCAGGGGACTATGTTATACTCGATGAGGGGACTTTGTTATATTCGATGAGGGGGCTTTGTTATACTCGATGAGGGAACTTTGTTATACTCGATCAGGGGCCTTTGTTATAATCGTTCAGGGGACTTTGTTATACTCGATCAGGGGACTTTTTATAATCAATCAGGGGACTTTGCTTATACTCGATCAGGGGACTTTGTTATACTCGAACAGGGGCCTTTATTAAACTCGATCAAAGGCCTTTGTTATTCTCGATGAGGGACCTTTGTTAAACTCGATGAGGGGACTTTGTTCTACTCCTTCAGGGGACTTTGTTATACTTCTTGAGGGATCTTTCTTATACTCAATGAGAGGGCTTTGTTATACCCGACCAGGGGGCTTTGTTATACTTGATCAGGGGCCTTTGTTATAATCGTTCAGGGGACTTTGTTATACTCGATCAGGGGACTTTCTTATACTCGACCAGGGACTTTTGTTATACTCGATCAGTGGACTTGGTTATACTCGTTCAGGGACTTTGTTATACTTTATCAGGAACATTATTATGATGAGGGGCTTTGTTATACTCTATGAGGGGCTTTGTTATACATGATCAGGGGCCTTTGTTATACTCGTTCAGGGACTTTTTATTTATACTTGATCAGGGAACTTT
Organism: Homarus americanus; assembly: GCF_018991925.1. NCBI lineage: Eukaryota > Metazoa > Arthropoda > Malacostraca > Decapoda > Nephropidae > Homarus > Homarus americanus. The sequence goes on from NW_024737623.1 coordinate 1,206, forward strand.
GTTCTACTCGTTCGAGGGACTTTTGTTATACTTGATCAGGGGATTTTGGCCCATACTCGATGAGGCTTTGTTATACTCGATAAGGGCTGTTATACTTGATCAGGGGCCTTTGTTACATATCGACCAGGGGTTTGTTATACTCGACCGAGGGGACTTTGTTACTACTACTCGATGAGGGCCTTTATTTAAGCTTCGATGAGGGCCTTTGTTATACTTCGACCAGGGGCGCTGTTATACTCGATTATGGGCCTCTCTATTTAAACTCGATGAGGACCTTTGTTTGTTATACTCGATCAGGGGACTTTGTTATTCTCGATCAGGGGACTTTGTTACACTCAATGAGGGGGCTTTGTTATACTCGATCAGGGAACTTTGTTATACTCGATCAGGGGCCTTTGTTATAATCGTTCAGGGGACTTTGTTATACTCGATCTGGGGACTTTTTTTTACTCGACCAGGGGAGTTTGTTATACTCGATTAGGGGCCTTTGTTAAACTCGATCAGGGGCTTTTCTTATACTCGATCAGGGGACTTTGTTATACTCGATCAGGGGACTTTGTTATACTCGAACAGGGGCCTTTGTTAAACTCGATCAAAGGCCTTTGTTATTCTCGATGAGGGACCTTTGTTAAACTCGATGAGGGGACTTTGTTCTACTCATTCAGGGGACTTTGTTATACTTCTTGAGGGATCTTTCTTATACTCAATGAGGGGGCTTTGTTATACCCGATCAGGGGGCTTTGTTATACTTGATCAGGGGCCTTTGTTATAATCGTTCAGGGGACTTTGTTATACTCGATCAGGGAGTTTGTTATACTCGATTAGGCGCTGTTAAACTCGATCGGGGCTTTTCTTATACTCGATCAGGGACTTTGTTATACTCGAACAGGGGCCTTTGTTAAACTCGATCAAAGGCCTTTGTTATTCTCGATGAGGGACCTTTGTTAAACTCGATGAGGGGACTTTGTTCTACTCATTCAGGGGACTTTGTTATACTTCTTGAGGGATCTTTCTTATACTCAATGAGGGGGCTTTGTTATACCCGATCAGGGGGCTTTGTTATACTTGATCAGGGGCCTTTGTTATAATCGTTCAGGGGACTTTGTTATACTCGATCAGGGGACTTTCTTATACTCGACCAGGGGACTTTGTTATACTCGATCAGTGGACTTGGTTATACTCGTTCACGGGACTTTGTTTTACTTAATCAGGGAACATTATTATACTCGATGAGGGGGCTTTGTTATACTCGATGAGGGGGCTATGTTATACATGATCAGGGGCCTTTGTTATACTCGTTCAGGGGACTTTGTTATACTTGATCAGGGGACTTTGTTCTACTCGTTCAGGGGACTTTGTTATACTTGAACAGGGGATTTTGTTATACTCGATGAGGGGGCTTTGTTATACTCGATGAAAGGGCTTTGTTATACTTGACCAGGGGCCTTTGTTATAATCGACCAGGGGAGTTTGTTATACTCGACCAGGGGACTTTGTTACACTCGATGAGGGGCCTTTGTTAAACTCGATGAGGGGCCTTTGTTATACTCGACCAGGGGCCTTTGTTATACTCGATCATGGGCCTCTGTTAAACTCGATGAGGGACCTTTGTTATACTCGATCAGGGGACTTTGTTATTCTCGGTCAGGGGACTTTGTTATACTCGATGAGGGGGCTTTGTTATACTCGGTGAGGGGACTTTGTTATACTCGATCGGGGACTTTGTTTTACTCGATCAGGGGGTTTTGTTATACCCGATCAGGGGACTTTGTTATACTCGATCAGCGGCCTTTGTTATACTCGATCAGGGGACTTTGTTATACTCAATGAGGGGCCTTTGTTTATACTCGATCAGAGTCCTTTGTTATACTCGATCGGGGGATTTTGTTATTCTCGATCAGGAGACTTTGTTTTACTCGATCAGGGGACTTTGTTATACTAGATCAAGGACTTTGTTATCCTCGATCAGAGGACTTTGTTATATAAATGGGGCTTTGTTATACTCGATCAAGGAACTTTGTTATATTCGATGAGGACTGTTATACTCGTTAGGGGCCATTTTTATACTCGATCAGGGACTTTGTTATTCTCGAATAGGGCAGTTTCAATTTAATCGTTCAGGCGACTTTGTTATACTCGATGAGGGACTTTGTTATACTCGATCAGGACTTTGTTATACTCGACGGGGAGTTTGTTATGTCTCAATCAGGGGACTTTATTTATTCTCGATCATGGTACTTTTATTATATACTCGATCAGGGCCATTGTTGCCACTCGATCAGTGGACTTTATACTCGACAAGGGACTTTATTTATGCTCGATCAGGGCCCTTATTTATACTCGATAGAGACCTTTGTTATACTCGATGAGGGGACTTTCTCTCAAACAGAAATTTGTTATACTCGATCAGGGGACTTTGTTATATTCGATGAGGGGACTTTGTTATTCTCGATCATGGGACTTTGTTATACTCGATGAGGGGCCTTTGTTATACTCGATGAGGGGACTTTATTCTACTCGATCAGGGTAATTTGTTATACTCGATCAGGGGACTTCGTTATATTCCATGAGGGGACTTTGTTATACTCGATCATGGGACTTTGTTATACTCGATGAGGGGCCTTTGTTATACTCCATGAGGGGCCTTTGTTATACCCGATCAGGGGACTTTGTTATACTCGATCAGGGGACTTTGTTATCCTCTATGAGGGGGCTTTGTTATACTCGATCAGGGAACTTTGTTATACTCGGTGAGGGGACTTTGTTATACTCGATCGGGGACTTTGTTTTACTCGATCAGGGGGTTTTCTTATACCCGATTAGGGGACTTTGTTATACTCGATCAGGGGCCTTTGTTATACTTGATCAGGGGACTTTGTTATACTCAATGAGGGGCCTTTGTTTATACTCGATTAGAGTCCTTTGTTATACTCGATCAGGGGACTTTGTTATACTCGTTCAGGAGACTTTGTTTTACTCGATCAGGGGACTGTGTTATACTAGATCAAGGACTGTTATACTCGATCAGGGGGCTTTGTTTTACTCGATCAGGAAACTGTGTTATACTCGATCAGGGTCCTTTGTTATAATCGTTCAGGGGACTTTGTTATACTCGATTAGGGGCCATTTTATACTCGATCAGGGGTCTTTGTTATACTCGAATAGGGGACTTTGTTATAATCGTTCAGTCGACTTTGTTATACTCGATCAGGGGACTTTGTTATACTCGATCAGGAGACTCTGTTATACTCGACCAGGGACTTTGTTGTACTCGATCAGGGGCCTCTGTTAGAAGCTCGATCAGGTGACTTTGTTATACTCGATCAGGGGGCTTTGTTATACTCGATCAGGGGGCATTGTTATACACGATCAGGGAACTTTGTTATACACGGTCAGGGGCCTTTGTTATACTCGATCAGGGGGCTTTGTTATACACGATCAGGGAACTTTGTTATACTCGGTCAGGGGCCTTTGTTATAATCGTTCAAGGGACTTTGTTATACTCGATCAGGGGACTTTGTTATACTCGATCCGCAGACTTTGTTATACTCGACCAGGGGAGTTTGTTATACTCGACCAGGGGACTTTATTATACTCGATCAGGGGACTTTGTTATACTTGATCAGGGGACTTTGTTATACTCAATCAGGGGACTTTGTTATACTCGATCAGGGGACTTTGTTATATTCGATCAGGGGACTTTGTTATACTCGATCAGGGGGCTTTCTTTTACTCGATCAGGAAACTTTGTTATACTCGATCCGGGTCCTTTGTTATAATCGTTCAGAGGACTTTGTTATACTCGATCAGGAGTGACTTTTGTTATACTGGATAAGGGGACTTTTGTTATACCTGATCAGAGGCCTTTTATACCTCGATCAGGGACTTTGTTATAATTCCGATCAGGAGACTTAGTTATACTCATGATCAGGAATTTGTTATCTCGATAAGGACTTGTTATACCTGATGAGGGGGCTTTGTTATACCTCGGATCAGGTGACTTTGTTATACTCGATGAGGGGACTTTGTTATACTCGATGAGGGGCCTTTGTTAAACTCGATGAGGGACCTTTGTTATACTCGACCAGGGGACTTTGTTACACTCGATAAGGGGCCTTTATTAAACTCGATCAGGGGCCATAGTTATACGCGATCAGGGGAATTTGTTATACTCTATCAGCGGACTTTGTTATACTCGATCAGGGGCCTTTGTTAAACGCGATAAGGGGCTTTTGTTATACTCGATCAGTGGACTTTGTTATACTCGATCAGGGGACCCTGTTATACTCGATCAAAGGACTTTGTTATACTCGATCAGGGGACGTTGTTATACTCGATCAGGGGCCTTTGTTATACTCGATCAGGGGCCTTTGTTATACTCCATAAGGGGACTTTGATATACTCGACCAGGGTTCTTTGTTATACTCGACCAGTTGAGTTTGTTATACTCGACAAGGGGACTTTGTTATACTCGATGAGGGGCCTTTGTTAAACTCGATGAGGGGCCTTTGTTATACTCGACCAGGGGACTTTGTTATACTCGATGAAGGGCCTTTGTTAAACTCGATCAGGGGCCTCTGTTATACTCGATCAGGGGACGTTGTTATACTCTATCAGGGGACTTTGTTATACTCGATGAGGGGGCTTTGTTATAGCCGATTAGGGAACTTTGTTTTGCTCGATCAGGTGACTTTGTTATACTCGATCAGGGGACTTTGTTATACTCTATCAGAGGATTTTGCTATCCTCGATCAGGGGACATTTTTATACTCTATGAGGGGGCTTTGTTATACTCGATCAGGGAACTTTGTTATACTCGGTGAGGGGACTTTGTTATACTCGATCAGGGGACTTTGTTATACTCGTTCAGGGGACTTTGTTATACTGATCAGGGGACTTTGTTATGCTCGATGAAGGGGCTTTGTTATACACGATCAGGGGGCTTTGTTATACTTGATCAGGGGCCTTTATTTTAATCAGTTCATGGACTTTTTTATACCAGCTGATCAGGACTTTGTTATACCGATGAGGGCCTTTGTTAAACCTCAGATGAAATTTCAAGCTATACCTGACCAGGAGACTTTGTTATACCGATCAGGGGCCTTGTTAAACCCGATCAGGGCCTCTTGTTATACCTTAGATCAGGATTTTTGTTATTCTCGATCAGGACTGTGCTATACCGTTCCGGGACTTTGTTATACTTGATCAGGACTTTGTTATACTCTCGATGAGGGGCCTTGCTATACTCGACCATGGACTTTGATATAAACGCAAGTTCAGTATTCCTTGTTATACTCGACTGTGACTTTGTTAAGTACTCATCAGGGACTTTGTTATACTCGACCAGGGGAGTTTGTTATACTCGACCAGGGTACTTTGTTATATTCGATCAGGGGCCTTTGTTCAACTCGATCAGGGGCCTTTGTTATACTCGATCAGGGGACTTTGTTATACTCGATCAGGGGACTTTGTTATACTCGATCAGCGGACTTTGTTATACTTGATCAGGGGACCTTGTTATATTCGATGAGGGGCCTTTGTTATACTCAATCAGGGGACTTTGTTATACTCGATCAGAGGACTTTGTTATTCTCGATCTGGGGATTTTGTTATACTCGTTCAGGGGACTTTGTTATACTTGATTAGGGGACTTTGTTATTCCCGATGAGGGGCCTTTGTTAAACTCGATGAGGGGCCTTTGTTATACTCGACCAGAAGACTTTGTTATACTCGATCAGGAGCTTTTGTTAAACTCGATATGGGGACTTTGTTGTAATCGATCAGGGGGCTTTGTTATACTCGATCAGGGACCTTTGTTATACTCGATCAGGGGACTTTGTTAAACTCGTTGCGGGGACTTTGTTATACTTGATCAGGGGACTTTGTTATACTCGATGAGGGGCCTTTGTTATACTCGACCAGGGGACTTTGTTATAATCGTTCAGGGACTTTGTTATACTCGATCAGGGGACTTTGTCCTACTCGATCAGAGCCCTTTGTTATACTCGACCAGGGGACTTTGTTAAAATCGATCAGGGGGCTATGTTATGCTCGATATAGGGACTTTGTTGTACTCGATCAGGACTTTGTTACACTTACGAGGGCCTTGTTATACCTGAATTCAGGATTCAAGTTATAATCGTTCAGGGGACTTTGTTATAATTGATCAGGGGACTTTGTTATACTCGATGAGGGGCCTTTGTTATACCCGACCAGGGGATTTTGTTATAATCGTTCAGGGGACTTTATTATACTCGATCAGGGGACTTTGTTATACTCGAACAGGGGACTTTGTTATACTCGACCAGGGGAGCTTGATATACTCGACCAGGGGACTTTGTTATACTCGATCAGGGGCCTTTGTTAAACTCCATTAGGGGCCTTTGTTATACTCGATGAGGGGCCTTTGTTATACCTCGATCAGGGACTTTGTTATACCTTTCGATCAGGGCACTTTTGTTATACTCGACCAGGGAGTTTGTTATACTCGACCAGGGACTTTGTTATATTCTCGATCAGGCCTTTGTTAAACTCCTATCAGGGACTTTTGTTTTACTCCTTTAATTCAGGGACTTGTTATATCGATGAGGGGCCTTTGTTAAACTCGGCGAGGGCCTTTGCTATACTTGACCAGGGACTTGTTATACTCGATGAGGGGCCTTGTTAAACTCGATCAGGAGATATGTTATAGTCGACCAGGGGACTTTGTTATATTCGATCAGGGGCCTTTGTTAAACTCGATCAGGGGCCTTTGTTGTACTCGATCAGATGACTTTGTTATACTCGATCAGCGGACTTTGTTATACTTGATCAGGGGACTTTGTTATACTCGATGAGGGGCCTTCGTTATACTCAATCAGGGGACTTTGTTATACTCGATCAGCGGACTTTGTTTTTCTCGATCTGGGGATTTTGTTATACTCCTTCAGGGGACTTTGTTATACTTGATTAGGGGACTTTGTTATTGCCGATGAGGGGCCTTTCTTAAACTCGATGAGGGGCCTTTGTTATACTCGATCAGGGGACTTTGTTATTCTCGATCAGGGGCCTTTGTTAAACTCGATATGGGGACTTTGTTGTACTCGATCAGGGGGCTTTGTTATACTCGATCAGGGACCTTGGTTAAACTCGATCAGGGGACTTTGTTATACTCGTTGAGGGGACTTTGTTGTACTCGATCAGGGGACTTTGTTATACTCGATGAGGGGACTTTGTTATACTCGATGAGGGGCCTTTATTATACTCGACCAGGGGACTTTGTTATACTCGATGAGGGGTCTTTGTTAAACTCGATCATGGGACTTTGTTATACTCGATCAGGGGACTTTGTTATACTCGATCAGGGGACTTTGTTGTACTCGATCAGGAGACTTTGTTATACTCGATGAGGGGCCTTTGTTATACTCGACCAGGGGATTTTGTTGTAATCGTTCAGGGGACTTTGTTATAATTGAACAGGGGACTTTGTTAAACTCGATGAGGGGCCTTTGTTATACTCGACCAGGGACTTTGTTATAATCGTTCAGGGGACTTTGTTATACTCGATCAGGGGACTTTGTTATACTCGATCAGGGGACTTTGTTACACTCGACCAGGGGAGCTTGATATACTCGACCAGGGGACTTTGTTATACCTGATCAGGGGCCTTTGTTAAACTCCATTAGGGGCCTTTGTTATTCTCGATGAGGGGCCTTTGTTATACTCGATCAGGGGACTTTGTTATACTCGATCAGCGGACTTTGTTATTTTCGATCAGGGGACTTTGTTATACTCGTTCAGGGGACTTTGTAATACTATCCAGGGGACTTTGTTATACTCGATGAGGGGCCTTTGTTAAACTCGATGAGGGCGCTGTTTCCCGCTCGACCAGGGGACTTTGTAATACTCGATCAGGGGCAGCACATTGCATCGATCAGGGACTTTGTTGTACTCGATCAGGGGCTTTGTTATACTCGAATAGGAACTTTGTTATACTTTCGATCAAGGGCGCTGTTATAATCGTTCAGGACTTTGTTATACTGCGTTTAGGGGACTTTGTTACTTGATCAGGGGGAGTTTGTTGTACTCGATGAGGGGGCTTTGTTATACGATGAAGGCTTTTGAGTATACTTGATCAGGGGCCTTTGTTATGTCAGGTCAAAATGACTTTGTTATACTCGATCAGGGCTTTGTTATCCTCGATCAGGGGACTTTCTGTTACCTCGATGAGGGGCTTTGTTGTACTCGATCAGGGGACTTTGTTATACTCGACCAGGGGAGTTTGTTATACTCGATCAGGGGACTTTGTTATACTCGATCAGGGGCCTTTGTTAAACTCGATTAAGGGCCTTTTTTATACTCAATTAGGGGACTTTGTTATACTCGATCAGGGGACTTTGTTATACTCAATCAGAGGCCTTTGTTACACTCGATCTGGGGACTTTGTTATACTCGATCAGGAGACTTTGTTAAACTCGATCAGGGGACTTTGTTATACTCGATCAAGGACTTTGTTATCCTCGATCAGGGGACTTTGTTATACTCGATGAGGGGGCTTTGTTGTACTCGATCAGGGGACTTTGTTATAATCGATTAGGGGCCATTTTTATACTCGATCAGGGGACTTTGTTATACTCGACCAGGGGAGTTTGTTATACTCGACCAAGGGACTTTGTTATACTCGATCAAGACTTTGTTACTTCTTTCGATCAGGAATTTGTTATACTCGTTCAGGGGACTTTGTTATACTTGATCAGGGGACTTTGTTATACTCGATGAGGGGCCTTTGTTATACTTGATCAGGGGACTTTGTTATACTCGATCAGGGGACTTTGTCATACTCGTTGAGGGGCCATTGTTATACTCGATCAGGGGACTTTGTTATACTCGATCAGCAGACTTTGTTATTCTCGATCAGGGGACTGTGTTATACTCGTTCAGGGGACTTTGTTATATTTGATCAAAGGACTTTGTTATACTCGATGAGGGGCCTTTGTTAAACTCGATGAGCGGCCTTTGATTATACTCGACCAGGGGACTTTGTTATACTCGATCAGGGGCCTTTGTTAAATTCGATCAGGGGCTTTGTTGTACTCGATCAGAGGGCTTTGTTATACCCAATCAGGGAACTTTGTTATACTCGATGAGGGGCCTTAGTTATAATCGTTCAGGGGACTTTGTTATACTCGATCAGGGGAGTTTGTTATACTTGATCAAGGGCCTTTGTTATAATCGCTCAAGGGACTTTGTTATACTCAATCAGGGGACTTTGTTATACTCGATCAGGGGACTTTGGTATACTCGACCAGGTGAGTTTGTTATACTCGACAAGGGGACTTTGTTATGCTCAATGAGGGGCCTTTGTTAAACTCGATGTGGGGCCTTTGTTATACTCGACCAGGGGGCTTTGTTATACTCGATCAGTGGCCTTTGTTAAACTCGATCAGGGGCCTTTGTTATACTCGATCAGGGGACTTTGTTATACTCGATCAGGGGACTCTGTTATACTCGATCAGCGGACTTTGTTATACTCGATCAGGGGACGTTGTTATACTCGATCAGGGGCCTTTGTTATACTCGATCAGGGGCCTCTGATATACTCCATCAGGGGACTTTGGTATACTCGACCAGGGTTCTTTGTTATACTCGACCAGTTGAGTTTGTTATACTCGACCAGGGGACTTTGTTATACTCGATGAGGGGCCTTTGTTAAATTCGATGAGGGGCCTTTGTTATACTCGACCATGGGACTTTGTTATAAACGTTCAGGGGACTTTGTTATACTCGATCAGGGGACTTTGTTATACTCAATCAGGGGACTTTGTTATACTCGACCAGGGGAGATTGTTACACTCGACCAGGAGACTTTGTTATATTCGATCAGGGGATTTTGTTATTCTCGATCAGGGGACTTTGTTATACTCGTTCAGGGGACTTCGTTATACTTAATCAGGGGACTTTGTTATTCTCGATCAGGGGACTTTGTTATACTCGATCAGGGGACTTTGTTATACTCGATCAGGGGACTTTGTTATACTCAATCAGGGGACTTTGTTATACTCGATCAGCGGACTTTGTTATTCTCGATCTGGGGATTTTGTTATACTCGTTCAGGGGACTTTGTTATACTTGATTAGGGGACTTTGTTATTCCCGATGAGGGGCCTTTGTTAAACTCGATGAGGGGCCTTTGTTGTACTCGACCAGGGGACTTTGTTATACTCGACCAGTGGACTTTGTTATACTCGATCAGGGGCCTTGGTTAAACTCGATCAGGGGACTTTGTTTTACTCGATCAGGGGACTTTGTTATACTCGATGAGGGGCCTTTGTTATACTCGACCAGGGGATTTTGTTATAATCGTTCTGGGGACTTTGTTATAATTGAACAGGGGACTTTGTTAAACTCGATGAGGGGCCTTTGTTATAATCGACCAGGGGACTTTGTTATAATCGTTCAGGGGACTTTATTATACTCGATCAGGGGACTTTGTTATACTCGATCAGGGGACTTTGTTATTCTTGACCAGGGGAGCTTGATATACTCGACCAGGGGACTTTGTTATACTCGATTAGGGGCCTTTGTTAAACCCCATTAGGGGCCTTTGTTATACTCGATGAGGGGCCTTTGTTATACTTCTGGATCAGGGTATATTGTTATACTCGATCAGGGACTTTTGTTATACTCGACCAGGGAGTTTGTTATACTCGACCAGGGACTTTTGTTATACCGATCAGGGGCCTTTTGTTAAACTCCGGATCAGGGGACTTTGTTGTACCCGACCAGGGGACTTTGTTATACTGAAGCAGGGCCTGGTTAAACCCGATGAGGGGACTTTGTTATACTCGACCAGGGGACTTTGTTATACTCGATGAGGGGCCTTTGTTAAACTCGATCAGGGGCCTCTGTTATACTCGATCAGGGGACTTTGTTATTCTCTATTAGGGGACTTTGTTTTACTCGATCAGGGGGCTTTGTTATAGTCGATTAGGGAACTTAGTTTTGCTCGATCAGGTGACTTTGTTATACTCGATCAGCGGACTTTGTTATACTCTCTCAGGGGATTTTGCTATCCTCGATCAGGGGACATTGTTATACTCTATGAGGGGTCTTTGGTATACTCGATCAGGGAACTTTGTTATACTCGGTGAGGGGACTTTGTTATACTCGATCAGGGGACTTTGTTATACTCGATCAGGGGCCTTTGTTTTACTCGATCAGGGGACTTTGTTATACTCGATCAGGGGACTTTGTTATACTCGATGGCGGGCTTTGTTATCTTGATCAGGGGACTTTGTTATACTCGATGAGGGGCCTTTGTTGTATAATCAGGGAACTTTGTTATACTCGATCAGCGGACTTTGTTTTTCTCGATCTGGGGATTTTGTTATACTCGTTCAGGGACTTTGTTATACTTGATAAGGGGACTTTGTTATTCGATGAGGGGCCTTTGTTAAACTCGATGAGGGGCCTTTGTTATACTCGACCAGGGGACTTTGTTATATACTCGATCAGGGGCCTTTGTTAAACTCGATATGGGGACTTTGTTGTACTCGATCAGGGGGCTTTGTTATACTCGATCAGGGACATTTGTTAATCTCGATCAGGGAACTTTGTTATACTCGTTGAGTGGACTTTGTTATACTTGATCAGGGGACTTTGTTATACTCGATGAGGGGCCTTTGTTATACTCGACCAGGGGACTTTGTTATAATCGTTCAGGGGACTTTGCTATACTCGATCAGGGGACTTTGTTATACTCGATCAGGGGAATTTGCTATACTCGACCAGGTGAGTTTGTTATACTCGACCAGGGGACTTTGTTATACTCGATGAGGGGCCTTTGTTAAACTCGATCAGGGGAATTTGTTGTACTCGATCAGGGGACTTTGTTATACTCGATGAGGGGCCTTTGTTATACTCGACCAAGGGATTTTGTTATAATCGTTCAGGGGACTTTGTTATATTTGAACAGGGGACTTTGTTATACTCGATCATGGGGCTTTGTTATAGTCGATTAGGGAACTTTGTTTTGCTCGATCAGGTGACTTTGTTATACTCGATCAGCGGACTCTGTTATACTCGATCAGGGGACTTTGTTATACTCTATCAGGGGATTTTGCTATCCTCGATCAGAGGATATTGTTATACTCTATGAGGGGGCTTTGTTATACTCAATCAGGGAACTTTGTTATACTCGGTGACGGGACTTTGTTATACTCGATCTGGGGACTTTGGTATACTCTATCAGGGGATTTTGCTATCCTCGATCATCGAACATTGTTATACTCTATGAGGGGTCTTTGGTATACTCGATCAGGGAACTTTGTTATACTCGGTGAGGGAACTTTGTTATACTCGATCAGGGGACTTTGTTATACTCGTTCAGGGGACTTTGTTATACTTGATCAGGGACTTTGTTGTGAAACCGATGAGGGCTTTGTTATACACGATCAGGGGCTTCCCATACTTGATCAGGGAGACCTTTATTTTTAATGGATTCCAAGGGACTTTTTATACTCGATCAGGGAGACTTTGTTATACTCGATGAGGGCCTTTGTTAAACTCGATGAGGGCCTTTGTTATACTCGACCAAAAGGACTTTTGGTATACTTCGATCAAGGGCGCTGTTAAACTCGATCAGGGCCTTTGCATTTATACTCGATCAGGGATTTGTTGATACCGATCAGGAACTTTGTTATACTCGTTCAGGGACTTTGTTATACTTGATCAGGGGACTTTGTTATACTCGATGAGGGGCCTTTGTTACTTATATAAACCAGGGACTTTGTTATAAACGGTCAGGGACTTTGTTACTACTCGATCAGGGGACTTTGTTATACTCGATCAGGGGACTTTGTTATATACTCGACCAGGAGGTTTGTTATACTCGACCAGGGACTTTGTTATATATTCGATCAGGGGCCTTTGTTAAACTCGATTAGGGGCCTTTGTTATACTCGATCAGGGGACTTTTGGTATACCGATCAGGGGACTTTGTTATACTCGTTGAGGACTTTGTTATACTTGATCAGGGGACTTTGTTATACTCGATGAGGCCTTTGTTATACTCGACCAGGGACTTTGTTATAATCGTTCAGAAGTTTTGTTATACGATCAGGGGTCTTTGTTATACTCGATCAGGGGACTTTGTTATACTCGACCAAGGGAGCATGATATACTCGACCAGGGGACTTTGTTATACTCGATTAGGGGCCTTTGTTAAACTCCATTAGGGGCCTTTGTTATACTCGATGAGGGGCCTTTGTTATACTCGATCAGGGGACTTTGTTATACTCGATCAGCGGACTTTGTTATTCTTGATCAGGGGACTTTGTTATACTCATTCAGGGGACTTTGTAATACTTTATCAGGGGACTTTGTTATACTCGATGAGGGGCCTTTGTTAAACTCGATGAGGGGCCTTTGCTATACTCGACCAGGGGACTTTGTTATACTCGATCAGGGGCCTTTGTTAAACTCGATCAGGGGACTTTGTTGTACTCGATCAGGGGCCTTTGTTATAATCGTTCAGGGGACTTTGTTATACTCGTTCAGGGGAGTTTGTTGGGGAGTTTGTTGTACTCGATGAGGGGGCTTTGTTATACACGATGAGAGGGCTTTGTTATACTTGATCAGGGGCCTTTGTTATAATCGGTCAAGGGACTTTGTTATACTCGATCAGGGGACTTTGTCTTACTCGATCAGGGGACTTTGTTATACTCGTTCAGGGGAGTTTGTTATACGCGATCAGGGGACTTTGTTATACTCGATCAGGGGCCTTTGTTAAACTCGATTAGGGGCCTTTGTTATACTCGATCAGGGGACTTTGTTATACTCGATCAGGGGACTTTGTTATACTCGATCAGATGCCTTTGTTATACTCGATCAGGGGACTTTGTTATACTCGATCAGGAGTCTTTGTTATACTCGATCAAGGACTTTCTTATCCTCGATCAGGGGACTTTGTTATACTCGATGAGGGGGCTTTGTTATACTAGATCAGGGGACTTTGTTATACTCGATCAGGGGACTTTGTTATACTCGATCAGGGGACTTTGTTATACTCGATCAGGGGACTTTGTTATACTCGATCAGGGGACTTTGTTATACTCGTTGAGGGGCCTTTGTTATACTCGATCAGGGGACTTTGTTATACTCGATCAGCAGACTTTGTTATTCTCGATCAGGGGACTGTGTTATACTCGTTCAGGGGACTTTGTTATACTTGATCAAAGGACAGTGTTATACTCGATGAGAGGCATTTGTTAAACTCGATGAGGGGCCTTTGTTATACTCGACCAGGGGACTTTGTTATACTCGATGAGGGGCCTTTGTTAAACTCGATGAGGGGCCTTTGTTATACTCGACCTGGGGACTTTGTTATACTCTATCAGGGGACTTTGTTATACTCGATCAGGGGGCTTTGTTATAGTCGATTAGGGAACTTTGTTTTGCTCGATCAGGTTACTTTGTTATACTCGATCAGCGGACTCTGTTATACTCGATCAGGGGACTTTGTTATACTCGATCAGGACACTTTGTTATACTCGACCAGGGGAGTTTGTTATACTCGACCAGGGGACTTTGTTATATTCGATCAGGGGCCTTTGTTAAACTCGATCAGGGGCCTTTGTTATACTCAATCAGGGACTTTTGTTATACTCGATGAGGGGCCTTTGTTAACCTCGCCGATGAAAGCCCTTGTTATAATTTCGACCAAAGGACTTTGATATACTCGATCAGGGGCCTTTGTTATACTCGATCAGGGGCCTTTGTTATACTCGATCAGGGGATTTTGTTATTCTCGATCAGGGAACTTTGTTATTCTCGATCAGGGAACTTTGTTATACTCGATCAGGGGACTTTGTTATACTTGATCAGGGGACTTTGTTATACTCGATGAGGGGCCTTTGTTATACTCATGATCAGGGACTTTGTTATACCTTGACTAGGGACTTTGTTATACTCGATAAGCGGACTTTGTTATACTTGATCAGGGGACTTTGTTATACTCGATGAGGGGCCTTTGTTATACTCAATCAGGGGACTTTGTTATACTCGATCAGCGGACTTTGTTTTTTTTTCGATCTGGGGATTTTGTTATACTCGTTCAGGGGACTTTGTTATACTTGATAAGGGGACTTTGTTATTCCCGATGAGGGGCCTTTGTTAAACTCGATGAGGGGCCTTTGTTATACTCGACCAGGGGAATTTGTTATACTCGATCAGGGGCCTTTGTTAAACTCGATATGGGGACTTTGTTGTACTCGATCAGGGGGCTTTGTTATACTCGATCAGGGACATTTGTTAAACTCGATCAGGGGACTTTGTTATCCTCGTTGAGGGGACTTTGTTATACTTGATCAGGAAACTTTGTTATACTCGATGAGGGGCCTTTGTTATACTCGACCAGGGGACTTTGTTATAATCGTTCAGGGGACTTTGTTATACTCGATCAGGGGACTTTGTTATACTCGATCAGGGGAATTTGTTATACTCGACCAGGGGAGTTTGTTATACTCGACCAGGGGACTTTGTTATACTCGATGAGGGGCCTTTGTTAAACTCGATCAGGGGACTCTGTTGTATTCGATCAGGGGACTTTGTTATACTCGATGAGGGGCCTTTGTTATACTCGACCAGGGGATTTTGTTATAATCGTTCAGGGGACTTTGTTATAATTGAACAGGGGACTTTGTTAAACTCGATGAGGGGCCTTTGTTAAACTCGATCAGGGGCCTCTGTTATACTGGATCAGGGGACTTTGTTATACTCTATCAGGGGACTTTGTTATACTCGATCAGGGGGCTTTGCTATAGTCGATTAGGGAACTTTGTTTTGCTCGATCAGGTGACTTTGTTATACTCGATCAGCGGACTCTGTTATACTCGATCAGGGGACTTTGTTATACTCTATCAGGGGATTTTGCTATCCTCGATCAGGGGACATTGTTATACTCTATGAGGGGTCTTTGGTATACTCGATCAGGGAACTTTGTTATACTCGGTGAGGGGACTTTGTTATACTCGATCAGGGGACTTTGTTATACTCGTTCAGGGGACTTTGTTATACTTGATCAGGGGACTTTGTTATGCTCGATGAGGGGGCTTTGTTATACACGATCAGGGGGCTTTGTTATACTTGATCAGGGGCCTTTATTTTAATCGTTCAAGGGACTTTTTTATACTCGATCAGGGGACTTTGTTATACTCGATGAGGGGCGTTTGTTAAACTCGATGAGGGGCCTTTGTTATACTCGACCAAAGGACTTTGTTATACTCGATCAGGGGCCTTTGTTAAACTCGATCAGGGGCCTTTGTTATACTCGATTAGGGGATTTTGTTATTCTCGATCAGGGAACTTTGTTATACTCGTTCAGGGGACTTGGTTATACTCGATCAGGGGACTTTGTTATACTCGATGAGGGGCCTTTGTTATACTCGACCAGGGGACTTTGTTATAAACGGTCAGGGGACTTTGTTATACTCGATCAGGGGACTTTGTTATACTCGATCAGGGGACTTTGTTATACTCGACCAGGGGAGTTTGTTATACTCGACCAGAGGACTTTGTTATATTCGATCAGGGGCCTTTGTTAAACTCGATCAAGGGCCTTTGTTATACTCGATCAGGGGACTTTGTTATACTCGATCAGGGGACTTTGTTATACTCTATCAGTGGACTTTGTTATACTTGATCAGGGGACTTTGTTATACTCGATGAGGGGCCTTTGTTATACTCAATCAGGGGACTTTGTTATACTCGATCAGCGGACTTTGTTTTTCTCGATCTGGGGATTTTGTTATACTCGTTCAGGGGACTTTGTTATACTTGATAAGGGGACTTTGTTATTCCCGATGAGGGGCCTTTGTTAAACTCGATGAGGGGCCTTTGTTATACTCGATCAGGGGACTTTGTTATACTCGATCAGGGGCCTTTGTTAGCCCCGGGATATGGGGGGACTTTTGTTGTACTGGATCAGGGGGGCTTTGTTATATCAGATCAGGATATTCGGGTTAAAACTCGATCTGGGGACTTTGTTATACCGTTGAAGGGACCATTTTACTTGGATCAGGACTTTATTATACTCGATGAGGGCCTGTTATACTCGACCAGGGGACTTTGTTATAATCGTTCAGGGGACTTTGGTTATACTCGATCAGGGACTTTGTTATACTCTCGATCAGGGACTTTGTTATACTCGACCAGGGGAGTTTGAAATACTCGACCAGGGGACTTTGTTATACTCGATTAGGGGCCTTTGTTATACTCGATTAGGGAGCTTTGTTATACTCGATCAGCGGACTTTGTTATACTCGTTCAGCGGACTTTGTTATACTCGATCAGGGGCCCTTGTTGTACCCGATCAGGGGACTTTGGAATACTCGATCAGGGTACTTTGTTATACTCGGTGAGGGGACTTTGTTATACTCGATCAGGGGGCTTTGTAATACACGATCAGGGGGCTTTGTTATACTTGATCAGGGGCCTTTGTTATAATCGCTCAAGGGACTTTGTTATAATCGATCACGGGACTTTGTTATACTCGACCAGGGGAGTTTCTTATACTCGACCAGGGGACTTTGTTATACTCGATGAGGGGCCTTTGTTAAACTCGATGAGGGGCCTTTGTTATACTCGATCAGGGGACTTTGTTATACTCGACCAGGGGAGTTTGCTATACTCGACCAGCGGACTTTGTTTTACTCGATCAGGGGCCTTTGGTATACTCGATTAGGGAACTTTGTTATACTCGATCAGGGGACTTTGTTATACTCGTTCAGTGGACTTTGTTATACTCGATCAGGGGCCTTTGTTGTACCCGATCAGGGGACTTTGCTATACTCGATCAGGGTACTTTGTTATACTCGGTGAATGGACTTTGTTATACTTGAACTGGGGACTTTGTTATACTCGATGAGGGGGCTTTGTTATACACGATCAGGGGGGCTTTTTTATACTTGATCAGGGGCCTTTGTTATAATCGTTCAAGGGACTTTGTTATACTCAATCAGGGGACTTTGTTATACTCGATCAGGGGACTTTGTTATACTCGACCAGGGGAGTTTGTTATACTCGACCAGGGGACTTTATTATACTCGATCAACGGCCTTTGTTAAACTCGATCAGGGTCCTTTGTTATACTCGATCAGGGGACTTTGTTATACTCGATCAGGGGCCTTTGATAAACTCGATCAGGGGACTTTGTTATACTCGATCAGGGGCCTTTGTTATAATCGTTCAGGGGACTTTGTTATACTTGATCATGGTACTTTGTTATACTCGATTAGAGGCCTTTGTTATACTCGATGAGGGGGCTTTGTTATACTCGATCAGGGGACTTTGTTATCCTCGATCAGGGGCCTTTGTTATAATCGTTCAGGGGACTTTGTTATACTTGATCAGGGTACTTTGTTATACTCCATTAGAGGCCTTTGTTATACTCGATGAGGGCACTTTGTTATACTCGATCAGGAGACTTTGTTATGCTTTTTCAGGGGACTTTGTTATACTTGATCAAGGACTTTGTTATCCTCGATCAGGGGATTTTGTTATACTCGATGAGGGGGGTTTGTTATACACGATCAGGGGACATTGTTATACTCGATGAGGGGACTTTGTTATACTCGATTAGGGGCCATTTTTATACTCGATCAGGGGACTTTGTTATACTCGAATAGGGGACTTTGTTATAATCGTTTAGGCGACTTTGTTATACTCGATCAGGGGACTTTGTTATACTCGATCAGGGGATTTTGTTATACTCGACCAGGGGAGTTTGTTATACTCGATCAGGGGACGTTGTTATACTCGATCAGGGGAATTTGTTATACTCGATCAGGGGACTTTGTTATATTCGATGAGGGGACTTTGTTATTCTCGATCATGGGACTTCGTTATACTCGATGAAGGGCCTTTGTTATACTCGATCAGGGGACTTTGTTATACAAGACCAGGGGACTTTGTTATACTCGATGAGGGGCCTTTGTTATACTCGATCCGGGGACTTTTTTATACTCGATCAGGGGCCTTTGTTGAACTCGATCAGGGGCCTTTGTTATACTCGATCAGGTGACTTTGTTATACTCTATCAGGGGACTTTGTTATACTCGATCAGCGGACTTTGTTATTCTCGATCAGGGGACTTTGTTATACTCATTCAGGGAACTTTGTTATACTTGATCAGGGGACTTTGTTATACTCGATGAAGGGCTTTTGTTATACTCGACCAGGGGACTTTGTTAAAATTGTTCAGGGGACTTTGTTATACTCGATCAGGGGACTTTGTTATACTCAATCAGGGGACTTTGTTATACTCGACCAGGGGAGTTTGTTATACTCGACCAGGGGACTTTGTTATTCTCGATCATGGGACTTTGTTATACTCGATGAAGGGCCTTTGTTATACTCGACCAGGGGACTTTGTTAAATTTGTTCAGGGGACTTTGTTGTACTCGATCAGGGGCCCTTGTTGTACCCCATCAGGGGACTTTGCAATACTCGATCAGGGTACTTTGTTATACTCGGTGAGGGGACATTGTTATACTCGATCAGGGGGTTTTGTAATACACGATCAGGGGGCTTTGTTATACTTGATCAGGGGCCTTTGTTATAATCGCTCAAGGGACTTTGTTATACTCGATCAGGGAACATTGTTATACTCGATGAGGGGCCTTTGTTAAACTCGATGAGGGGCCTTTGTTATACTCGACCAGGGAACTTTGTTATACTCGATCAGGGGCCTTTGTTAAACTCGATCAGGGGCCTCTGTTATACTCGATCAGGGGACTTTGTTATACACTATCAGGGGACTTTGTTATACTCGATCAGGGGACTTTGTTATACTCGACCAGGGGAGTTTGCTATACTCGATCAGGGGACTTTGTTATACTCGATCAGGGGCCTTTGGTATACTCGATTAGGGAACTTTGTTATACCCGATCAGGGAACTTTGTTATACTCGTTCAGTGGACTTTGTTATACTCGATCAGGGGCCTTTGTTGTACCCGATCAGGGGACATTGCTATACTCGATCAGGGTACTTTGTTATACTCGGGGAGGGGACTTTGTTATATTCGATCAGGGGACTTTGTTATATACTTGTTCAGGGGAAATTGTTATACTTGATCTGGGGACTTTGTTATACTCGATGAGGGGGCTTTGTTATACACGATCAGGGGGGTTTTGTTATACTTGATCAGGGGCCTTTGTTATAATCGTTCAAGGGGCTTTGTTATACTCAATCAGGGACTTTGTTATACTCGACCAGGGGAGTTTGTTATACTCGATCAGGGACCTTTGTTATAATCGTTCAGGGGACTTTGTTATACTCGATCAGGGGACTTTGTTATACTCGATCAGAGGCCTTTGTTATACGCGATCAGGGGACTTTGTTATACTCGATCAGGAGACTTTGTTATACTCGATGAGGGGACTTTGTTATAACTCGATCAGGGGCCTTTCTTATAATCGTTCAGGGGACTTTGTTATACTCGATCAGGGGACTTTGTTATACTCGATCAGAGGCCTTTGTTATACTCGATCAGGGGACTTTGTTATAATCGATCAGGAGACTTTGTTATACTCGATGAGGGGACTTTGTTATACTCGATCAAGGACTTTCTTATACTCGATCAGGGGACATTGTTATACTCGATGAGGGGGCTTTGTTATACTCGATCAGAGGACTTTGTTATACTCGATGAGGGCACTTTGTTATACTCGATCAGGAGACTTTGTTATGCTCGATCAGGGGACTTTGTTATACTCGATCAAGGATTTTGTTATCCTCGATCAGGGGATTTTGTTATACTCGATGAGGGGGCTTTGTTATACTCGATCAGGGGACTTTGTTATACTCGATGAGGGGACTTTGTAATACACGATTAGGGGCCATTTTTATACTCGATCAGGGGACTTTGTTATACTCGAATAGGGGACTTTGTTATAATCGTTTAGGCGAATTTGTTATACTCGATCAGGGGACTTTGTTA
>NW_024737624.1:0-15484 GCF_018991925.1 Homarus americanus
GTATAAAGAGTCCCTGGTCGGTATAAGTAAAGTCCCCTGATGGAGTATAACAAAAGTCCCTGGTGAGTATAGCAAAGTCCCCTGATCTAGTATAACAAAAGTCCACTGATTGAGTGTACCCAGGCCCCCGATCAGTATAACAAAAGAGGCACTCTGGTCGAGGTATATCCGAGTCCCCGATCCAAGTATAAAAAGTCACGTGGTCGGTATGACAAAGTCCTCATCAAGTTTAAAAAAGTCCCATGGTTGGTATAACAAGTCCCCCTATTAGGAGTAAACAAAGTCCTCTGGTCGGTGTAAAAAGTCCCTGATCGAGTATAACAAACTCCCCTGGTCGAGTATAACAAAGTCCCTGATCGAGTATAACAAAAGGCCTTTCATTGAGTATAACAAAGTCCATTGATCCAAGTATATAAAAAGTCCTAATTACGGTATAAGTAAGTCTCTGATCGGGTAACAAAGTCCCTGGTGAGGTATAGCAAGAGTCCCTGATCGGTATAACCAAGCCCCTGATCGAGTATAACAAAGTCCCTGATCGAGTATAATAAAGCCCTGCTCATAGCATAACAAAGTCCCTGATCGTCCAACAAATTCCCTTGTCGGTATAAGCAAATTGTTATTCTTATCGAGTATAACAAAGGCCCCTGGTCGAGTATAACAAGTCCCTGATCGAGTATAACAAAAGTCCTGATCTCGAGAATAACAAAGTCCCTTATTGAGTATAACGAAGTCCTGATCGGGTACCAACAAGGCCCTGGTCGAGTATAACAAAGTCCCTGATAAAGTATAACAAAAGTCCTCTGATACAGGTATAACAAAAGTCCTATAAAGGTATAACAAAGTCCTGGTTGAGTATAACGAAATTACCCCATCGAGTATAACATATCCCGTGATCGAGTACAAGTCCCCTGGTCGAGTATAACAAAGTCCCCTAATCGAGTAAACAAAGTCCTCTGGTCGAGTATAAAAAAGTCCCCTGATCGAGTATAACAAACTCCCCTGGTCGAGTATAACAAAGTCCCCTGATCGAGTATAACAAAGGCCTTTCATTGAGTATAACAAAGTCCATTGGTCAAGTATAAAAAAGTCCCCTGGTCGAGTATAAGTCCCCTGATCGAGTATAACAAAGTCCCCTGGTCGAGTATAGCAAAGTCCCCTGATCTAGTATAACAAAAGTCCACTGATTGAGTATAACAAAGGCCCCCGATCGAGTATAACAAAGGCCTCTGGTCGAGTATGACAAAGTCCCTGATCAAGTATAAAAAAGTCCGCTGGACGAGTATGACAAAGTCCCTGATCAAGTTTAAGAAAGTCCCAGGGTTGAGTATAACAAAGTCCCCTAATCGAGTAAACAAAGTCCCCTGATCGAGTATAACAAAGTCCCCTGGTCGAGAATATCAAAGTCCCCTGATCTAGTATAACAAAAGTCCCCTGATCGAGTAAAACAAAGTCCTCTGGTCGAGTATAAACAAGTCCCCTGATCGCGTATAACAATGTCCCCTGGTTGAGTATAACAAAGTCCGAAAATCGAGTACAACAAAGGCCCCTCATCTAGTATAGCAAAGTCCATTAGTCAAATATAGGAAAGTCCACTGATCGAGTATAACAAAGGCCTCTGGTCGAGTATGACAAAGTCCCCTGATTAAGTATAAAAAAGTTCGCTGGTCGAATATAACAATGTCCCTTGATCGAGTATAACAAAGTCCCCTGGTCGAGTATAGCAAAGTCCCTTGGTCGAGAATAACAAAGCCCCCTCATCGAGTAAAACAAAGGCCCCGAATCGAGTATAAAGAGTCCCCTGATCGAGTATAACAAAGTACCCTGATCGAGTATAACAAAGTCCCTGGTTGAGTATAACAAAGTCCCCTGATCGAGTATAACATATCCCCTGATCGAGTATAACAATGTCCTCTGGTCGAATATAAAAAAGACCCCTGATCGCGTATAACAAAGTCCCCTGGTCGAGTATAAAAAAGTCCCCTGATCGAGTTTAACAAAGGCCCCTCATTGAGTATAACAACGTCCATTGGTCATGTATAAAAAAGTCCCATGGTCGAGTATAAGAAAGTCCCCTCATCGAGTATAACAAAGTCCTCTGGTCGAGTATGAGAAAGTCCCCTTTTCGAGTATAACAAAGTCCCCTGCACGAGTATAGCAAAGTCCCCTGATCGAGTATAACAAAGCCGCCTAATCGAGTATAACAAAGTCCCCTGGTCGAGTATAACAAAGTCCCCTGATTGACTATAACAAAGTCCTCTGGTCGAGTATAAAAAATCCCCTGATCGAGTATAACAAAGTCACCTGGTCGAGTATAACAAAGTCCCCTGATCGAGTATAACAAAGGCCCATCATCGAGTATAACAAAGTCCATTGGTCAAGTATAAAAAAGTCCCTGTTCGAGTATAAGAAAGTCCCTTGATCGAGTATAACAAAGTCCCCTTGGTTCGAGTATAACAAAGTCCCCTGGTCAGGTATAGCAAAGTCCCCTAATCAAGTATAAAAAAGTCTCCTTGTCGAGTATATCAAAGTCCCCTGATCGAGTATAACAAAGTCCCCTGATCGAGTATAACAATGTCCCTTGGTCGAGCATAACAAAGTCCCCTGATCGAGTATAACAAAGGCCCCTCATCGAGTATAACAAAGTAACCACAGTAACCACAGAGGGCGTCCATCGTCGAGAAGTGCCGTACCTTCGGATCCATACTCCGTATAGCTGCAAAAGGTGTGGGTGAAGGGTGGGCGGGACGGGACACCTGGCTGTTAAGCTTAGACAAGTCGGTAGAAATCCGCACTCCACCGTTAGTCTTAGCCACAGCGACTAGAGGGTGGCACCAAGGGGATGGGTCGTCACCAACGGGTACGATGACACCCTGGGCCACCATGGAATCCAGTTCCTTCTTGACTGAATCCCTGAAGGCGAGAGGAATCAACCGGGGAGTGTGTATGGCAAACGGCTGTGCATCTTCCCGCAGGTGTATCCTCATAGGCGGACCCGCCATTGCCTTCAGTGGCGCGGTCCGTAGGGCCTCCTTCGTCACCAGCACATCCGAGTACTCCTTCAGGAAGTAGGCCCTTGCGGTTGAAGGAGACGTCTCACTGTGAAGAGGAAGCAGCCGTGACTTGGGTGGAGGCAGGGAGGGAGTGGACGCGGGTTCTGGGCAGCTCTGTGTGGCAGCGCCAGGCGCGTCGCTCGTCGACTCACGCACCCTGCTGGCGGTGTAACGAGCAGCTGCGATCTGCTTGGGAAAGTCTCTGGGCACCACGCCTAACTCCTTGCAGTGCTCCCACGACAACAAGGGTGTAGCGAGAGTAGGCTGCACGTCGATCCATCCGTGACACGACCTGTCGCCATAGGTGATCTCTGCTTGAAAGGAGCCCACAGCGTCCGGCATCTGGAACCGTCCACATTGTAGTACTGCAGCTGCGGCGGTGGTCCCAGGCCGCGTTTGGTGAGGCCCAGTTTCTGGAGGTGCTTCAACCCAATCACCGTAGTATCGGCGCCGGTGTCCGGTATCACCTCGATGTGACCCGACACATCACCGTATAACAAAGTCCATTGGTCAAGTAAAAAAAAGTCCCTGGTCGAGTATAAGAAAGTCCCCTGATCGAGTATAACAAAGTCCCCTGGTCGAGTATAGCAAAGTCCCCTGATCGAGTGTAACAAAGTCCCTTAATCGAGTAAAGCAAAGTCCCCTGATCGAGTACAACAAAGGCCTCTCATCGAGTCCAAAAACGGTCCCTAAGCAAGTATAACAAAGTCCCCTGATTTAGTATAACAAAGGCCCCTGATCGAGTATAACAAAGTCCCATGATCGCGTATAACAAAGTCCCCGGTTCGAGTCTAACAAAGTCCCCTTATCGAGTATAAAAAATTCCCCTTATCGAGTTTAATAAAGTCCCCTGATCGAGTATAACAAAAGTCCCCTGATCGAGTATAACAAAGTCCTTTTGTTGAGTATAACAAAGTCCCCCCATCGAGTATAACATATCACCTGATCGAGTATGACAAAATCCTCTGGTCAAGTATAAAAAAGTCCCCTGATCGCGTATAACAAAGTCCCTTAGTCGAGTATAACAAAATCCCCTGATCGAGTACAACTAAGGCCCCACATTGAGTATAACAAAGTCCATTGGTCAAGTATAAAAATGTCCCCTGGTCGAGTATAACAAAGTCCCCTGATCGAGTATAACAAAGTCCTCTGCTCGAGTATAAGAAAATCCCCTGATTGAGTATAACAAAGTCCCCTGATCGAGTATAATAAAGGCCCCTCATCGAGTATAACAAAGTCCATTGGTTAAGTATAAAAAAGTCCCCTGGTCGAGTATAACAAAGTCCCCTGATCGAGTATAACAAAGCCTCCTGATCGAGTATAACAAAGTCCATGATCGAGTATAACAAAGCCCCCTTCACGAGTATAACAAAGGCCTCTGGTCGAGTATGACAAAGTCCCCAGGTCGAGAATAACAAAGTCCCCTGATCGAGTATAACAAAGTCCCCTGATCGAGTATAACATATCGCCTGATCGAGTATAACAAAGTCCCTGGTGGAGTATAACAAAGTCTCTTGATCAAGTTTAACAAAGTCCCCTG
Organism: Homarus americanus; assembly: GCF_018991925.1. NCBI lineage: Eukaryota > Metazoa > Arthropoda > Malacostraca > Decapoda > Nephropidae > Homarus > Homarus americanus. Next base: position 4,591 of record NW_024737624.1, read on the forward strand.
GTCCAGTATAACAAAGTCCCAAGATCGAGTATAACAAAGTCCCCTGGTCGAGTATAGCAAAGTCCCCTGGTCGAATATAACAAAGCCCCCTAATCGAGTATAAAAAAGGCCCATGATCGAGTTTAACAAAGTCCCCTGATCGAGTATAACAAAGGCCCCTCAACGAGTATAGCAAAGTCCATTGGTCAAGAATAAGAAAGTCCCCTGATCGAGTATAACATATCTCCTGATCGAGTATAACAAAGTCCCCTAATCGAGTATAACATATCGCCTGATCGAGTATAACAAAGTCCCTGGTGGAGTGTAACAAAGTCTTTTGATCGAGTACAACAAAGTATCGAGTATAACAAAGGGCCCTGATCGAATAAGACAAAGTCCCCTTATCGAGTATAACAAAGTCCCCTAATCGAGTATAACAAAGCCCCCTGGACAAGTATAACAAAGTTCCCTGATCGAGTATAACAAAGTCCCCTGATCGAGTATAAAAAAGTCCCCTGCTCCAGTATAACAAAGTCCCCTGATCGAGTATAACATATCCCCTGATCGAGTATAACAAAGTCCCCAGATCGAGCATAACAAAGTCCCCTGATCGATTATAACAAAGTCCCCTGGTTGAGTATAACAAAGGCCCCAGATCGAATAAGACAAAGTCCCCTAATCGAGTATAACAAAGTCCCCTGATCGAGTATAACATAGTCCCTGGTGGAGTATAACAAAGTCCCCTGATCGAGTATAACAAAGTCTCCTTGTTGAGTGTAACAAAGTTTTCTAATCTAGTATAAGAAAGGCCCCTGGTCGAGTATAACAAAGTCCTCTCATCGAGTATAACAAAGTCCCCTCATCAAGTATAACAAAGTCCCCTAATCAAGTATAACAAAGTCCCCTGATCGAGTATAACAAAGTCCCTGATCGAGTATAACATATCCCCTGATGGAGTATAACAAAGTCCCCTGATCGAGTATAACAAAGTCCCCTGCTCGAGTATAACAAAGTCCCCTGGTCCAGTATAACAAAGTTCCCTGATAGAGTAAAACATATCCCCTGATCGAGTATAACAAAGTCTCCTTGCCCAGTATAACAAAGTCCCCAAATCGAGCATAACAAAGTCCCCTGACCGATTATAACAAAGTCCCCTGACCGAGTATAACAAAGACCTCTTGTCGAGTATGACAAAGTCCCATGGTCGAGAATAACAAAGTCCCCTAATCGAGTATAACAAAGTCCCCTGATCGAGTAAAACAATCCCCTGATCGAGTATAACAAAGTCCCCTCATCGAGTATAACAAAGTTCCCTGATCGAATATAACAAAGATCCCTGGTCCAGTATAGCAAAGTCCCCAGACCGAGTATAACAAAGTCCCCTGGTCGAGTATAGCAAAGTCCCCTGGTGGAATATAACAAAGCCCACTAATCGAGTTTAACAAACGCCCATGATCGAGTATAACAAAGTCCCCTAATCGAGTATAGCAAAGTCCATTGGTCAAGGATAAGAAATTCCCCTGATCGAGTAAAACAAAGTCTTCTGGTCGAGGAAAACAAAGTCACTGATTGAGAAAACATATCACGTGATCAAGTATAACAAAGTCCCTGGTGGAGTATAACAAAATCTCCTGATCGAGTACAACAATGTATCCTGGTCGAGTAGAACAAAGGCCCCTGGTCGAGTATAACAAAGTCCCCTGATCGAGTATAAGAAAAGTCCCCTGATCGAGTATAACAAAGTCCCCTAATCGAGTATAAAAAAGTGCCCTGGTCCAGTATAACAAAGTAACCTGATCGAGTATAACAAAGTACCCTGATCGAGTATAACATAGTCCACTGATCCAGTATAACAAATTCCCCTGATCGAGTATAACATATCACCTGATCGAGTATAACAAAGTCTCCTGGCCCAGTATAACAAAGTCCCCAGATCGAGCATAACAAAGTCCCCTTATCGATTATAACAAAGTCCCCTGGTTGAGTATAAAAAAGGGCCCTGATCGAGTATAACAAAGTCCCCTAATCGAGTATAACAAAGCCCCCTGGACGAGTATAGCAATGTCCCCTGATCGAGTATAACAAAGTCCCCTGATCGAATATAACATATCCCCTGATATAGTATAACAAAGTCCCTGGTGGAGTATACCAAAGTCCCCTGATCGAAAATAACAAAGTCTCTTGGTCGAGTATAATAAAGTTTTCTAATCGAGTATAACAAAGGCTCCTGGTCGAGTATAACAAAGTAACCTGATCGAGTATAAAAAAAGTCCCCTGGCCAAGTATAACAAAGTCCCCAGATCGAGCATAACAAAGTCCCCTGATTGAGTATAACAAAGCCCCCGGGACGAGTATAACAAAGTTTCCTGATCGAGTAAGACTAAGTCCCCTGATCGAGTATAACAAAGTTCCCACATCGAGCATTACAAAGTCCCCTAATCGAGTATAACAAAGGCCCCTCATCGAGTATAGCAAAGTCCATTGGTCAAGTATAAGAAAGTCCCCTGATCGAGTATAACATATCCCCTGATCGAGTAAAACATATCCCCTGATCGAGTATAACAAAATCTTCTGGTCGAGTATAACAAAGTCCCTGATCGAGTATAACATATCGCCTGATCGAGTATAACATATCGCCTGATCGAGTATATCAAAGTCCCTGGTGGAGTATAACAAAGTCCCCTAATCGAGTAAAAACAAAGCCCCCTGGACGAGTAAAACAAAGTCCCCTCATCGGGTATAACAAAGTCCCCTGAACGAGTAAAACATATCCCCGGATCGAGTATAACAAAGTCTCCTGGCCCAGTATAATAAAGTCCCCTGATCGATTATAACAAAGTCTCCTGGACGAGTATAACAAATTCCCCTGAACCGAGTATAACAAAGTCCCTGGTGGAGTGTAACAAAGTTCCCTTATCGGTTATAACAAAGTCTCCTGGTCCAGTATAACAAAGTTTTCTTATCGAGTTAAACAAACGCCCCTGATCGTGTATAACAAAGTCCTCTCATCGAGTATAACAAGGTCCCCTGATCATATATAACAAAGTAACCTGATCGAGTATTAAAAAAGTCCCCTGGCCAAGTATAACAAAGTCCCCAGATCGAGCACAACAAAGTCCCCTGGCCCAGTATAACAAAGTCCTCTCATCGAGTATAACAAAGTCCCCTGGTCCAGTATAACAAAGTTTTCTTTTCGAGTAAAACAAAGGCCCCTGGTCGAGTATAACAAAGTCCTCTCGTCGAGTATAACAAAGTCCCCTAATCGAGTATAACAAAATCCCCTGGTCGAGCATAACAAAGTCCCCTAATCGAGTATAACAAAGGCCCCTCATCGAGTATAGCAAACTCCATTGGTCAAATGTAGGAAAGTCCACTGATCGAGTATAACAAAGGCCTCTGTCGAGAATGACAAAGTCCCCTGATCAATTATAAAAAAGTCCCCTGGTCGAGTATAAGAAAGTCCCCTGGTCGAGTATAATAAAGCCCCCTAATCGAATATAACAAAGGCTCCTAATCGAGTATAACAAAGTCCCCTAATCGAGTATAACAAAGCCCCCTGATCGAGTATAACAAAGTCCCCTGGTTTAGTATAACAAAGTCCCCTGATTGAGTTTAACAAAATTCCCTGGAAGAGTATAGCAAAGACCCCTGGTCGAGTAAAACAAAGGCCTCTCATCGAGTATAACAATGCCCCCTCATCGAGTATAACAAAGGCCCCTGATCGAGTATAACAAAGTCCCCTGATCGAGGAAAACAAAGTCCCCAGGTCGAGTATAACAATGCCCCCTCATCGAGTATAACAAAGGCTCCTAATCGAGTATAACAAAATCCCCAAATCGAGTATAACAAAGTCCCCTGATCGAGTATAACAAAGTCCCCTGGTCGAGTGTAACAAAGTCCACTGATCGAGTATAACAAAGTCCCCTCATCAAGTATAACAATGGCCCCTGATCGAGTATAACAAACTCCCCTCATCGAGTATAACAAAGGCCCCTGATCGAGTATAACAAAGTCCCCTGATCGAGGATAACAAAGTCCCTGGTCGAGTATAACAACGCCCCCTCATCGAGTATAACAAAGGCCCCTAATCAAGTATATTAAACTCCCCTGATCGAGTATACCAAAGTCTGCTGATCGAGTATAACAAAGTCCCCTGGCTTAGTATAACAAAGGCCTCTGGTGGAGTATAACAAAGCCCCCTCATCGAGTATAACAAAAGCCCCTAATCGAGTATAACAAAGTCCCCTGATCGAGTATAACAAAGTCCCCTGATCGAGTATAACAAAGCCTCCTGCTCGAGTATAACAAAGTCCCCTGTTAGAGTATAACAAATTCAACTGACCGAGTAAAACAAAGTACCCTGATCGAGTATAACAAAGGGCCCTCATCGAGAATAACAAAGTCCCATGATCGAGTATAACAAGGTCCCTGGTGGAGTATAACAAAGTCTCCTGATCGAGTCCAACAAAGTATCCTGGTCGCGTAGAAAAAAGCCTTCTAATCGAGTATATAAAAGTCCCCTGGTCCAGTATAACAAAGTAACCTGATCGAGTAAAAAAAAGTCCCCTGGCCAAGTATAACAAAGTCCCCTTATCGATTATAACAAAGTCCCCTGGTCGAGTATAACAAAGAACCCTAATCGAGTATAACAAAGCCCCCTTGACGAGTATAACAAAGTCCCCTGATCGAGTATGACATAGTCCACTGGTCCATTATAACATATTCCCCTGATCGAGTATAACATATCACCTGATCGAATATAACAAAGTCTTCTGGCCCAGTATAACAAAGTCCTCAGATCGAGCATAACAAAGTCCCCTTATCGATTATAACAAAATCCCCTGGTCGAGTATAACAAGGTCCCCTGATCGAGTATAACAAAGCCCCCTGGACGAGTATAACAAAGTCCCCTAATCGAGTATAACAAAGTCCCCTGATCGAGTATAACAAAGTCCCCTGGTCGAGTGTAACAAAGTCCACTTATCGAGTATAACAAAGTCCCCTCATCGAGTATAACAATGGCCCCTGATCGAGTATAACAAACTCCCCTCATCGAGTATAACAAAGTCCCCTCATCGAGTATAACAAAGTCCCCTGATCGAGGATAACAAAGTCCCTGGTCGAGTATAACAACGCCCCCTCATCGAGTATAACAAAGGCCCCTAATCAAGTATATTAAACTCCCCTGATCGAGTATAACAAAGTCTGCTGATCGAGTATAACAAAGTCCCCTGGCTTAGTATAACAAAGGCCTCTGGTGGAGTATAACAAAGCACCCTCATCGAGTATAACAAAGTCCCCTGATCGAGTATAACAAAGCCTCCTGCTCGAGTATAACAAAGTCCCCTGTTCGAGTATAACAAATTCAACTGACCGAGTAAAACAAAGTTCCCTGATCGAGTATAACAAAGGCCCCTTATCGAGAATAACAAAGTCCCATGATCGAGTATGACAAGGTCCCTGGTGGAGTATAACAAAGTCTCCTGATCGAGTACAACAAAGTATCCTGGTCGCGTAGAAAAAAGCCTTCTAATCGAGTATATAAAAGTCCCCTGGTCCAGTATAACAAAGTAACCTGATCGAGTATAAAAAAGTCCCCTGGCAAAGTATAACAAAGTCCCCTTATCGATTATAACAAAGTCCCCTTATCGATTATAACAAAGTCCCCTGGTCGAGTATAACAAAGAACCCTAATCGAGTATAACAAAGCCCCCTTGACGAGTATAACAAAGTCCCCTGATCGAGTATGACATAGTCCACTGGTCCATTATAACAAATTCCCCTGATCGAGTATAACATATCACCTGATCGAGTATAACAAAGTCTTCTGGCCCAGTATAACAAAGTCCTCAGATCGAGCATAACAAAGTCCCCTTATCGATTATAACAAAATCCCCTGGTCGAGTATAACAAGGTCCCCTGAACAAGTATAACAAGGCCCCCTGGACGAGTAAAACAAAGTCCTCTGAACCGAGTTTAACAGGGCCCTTGGTGGATTGTAACAAAGTCCCTTTATCGAGTATAACAAAATCTCCTGGTCGAGTATAACAAAGTTTTCTTTTCAATTATAACAAAGGCCCCTAGTCGAGTATAACAAAGTCCTCTGATCGAGTATAACAAAGTCCCCTGATCGAGTATAACAAAGTCCCCTAATCAAGTATAACAAAGTCCCCTGATCGAGTTTAATATAAGTCCCATTATCGAGTATAACAAATTCCCCTTTTCGAGTATAACAAAGTCCCTTATCGAGTATAACAAAGTCCCCTGATCGAGTATAACAAAGGCCCCTGGTCGAGTATGACAAAGTCCCCTGGTCGAGAATAACAAAGTCCCCTAATCGAGTATAATAAAGTCCCCTCATCGAGTACAACAATCCCCTGATCGAGTATAACAAAGTCCCCTCATCGAGTATAACAAAGTTCCCTGATCGAATATAACAAAGTCCCCTGGTCCAGTTTAACAAAGTCCCCAAACCGAGTATAACAAAGTCCCCTGGTCGAGTATAGCAAAGTCCCCTGGTGGAATATAACAAAGCCCACTAAACGAGTTTAACAAAGGCCCATGATCGAGTATAACAAAGTCCCCTAATCGAGTAAAGCAAAGTCCATTGGTCAAGTATAAGAAAGTCCCCTGATCGAAAATAACATATCACCTGATCGAGTATAACATTTCCCCTGATCGAGTAAAACAAAGTCTTCTGGTCGAGGAAAACAAAGTCCCTCATCGAGAAAACATATCGCCTGATCGAGTATAACAAAGTCCCTGGTGGAGTATAACAAAGTCTCCAGATCGAGTACAACAAAGTATCCTGGTCGAGTAGAACAAAGGCCCCTGATCGAGTATAACAAAGTCCCCTGATCGAGTATAAGAAAAGTCCCCTGATCGAGTATAACAATGTCCTCTCATCGAGTATAAAAAAGTCCCCTGGTCCAGTATAACAAAGTCCCCTAATCGAGTATAACAAAGCCCCCTGGACGAGTATAACAAAGTTCCCTGATCGAGTATAACAAAGTAGCCTGATCGAGTATAACATAGTCCACTGGTCCAGTATAACAAATTCCCCTGATCGAGTATAACATATGACCTGATCGAGTATAACAAAGTCTCCTGGCCCAGTATAACAAAGTCCCCAGATCGAGCATAACAAAGTCCCCTTATCGATTATAACAAAGTCCCCTGGTCGAGTATAACCAAGGGCCCTGATCGAGTATAACAAAGTCCCCTAATCGAGTATAACAAAGCCCCCTGGACGAGTATAACAAAGTCCCCTGATCGAGTATAACAAAGTCCCCTGATCGAATATAACATATCCCCTGATCGAGTATAACAAAGTCCATGGTGGTGTACACCAAAGTCCTCTGATCGATTATAACAAAGTCTCCTGGTCGAGTATAACAAAGTTTTCTAATCGAGTATAACAAAGGCCCCTGGTCGAGTATAACAAAGTAACCTGATCGAGTATAAAAAAAGTCCCCTGGCCAAGTATAACAAAATCGCCAGATCGAGCATAACAAAGTTCCCTGGTCCAGTATAACAAAGTCCCCAGATCGAGCATAACAAATTCCCCTGATCGATTATAACAAAGTCCCCGGTCGAGTATAGCAAAGGGCCCTGATCGAGTAAGACAAAGTCCCCTGATCGAGTATAACAAAGTTTCCTGATCGAGTATAACAAAGTCCCCTCATCGAGTATAACAAAGTCCCCTGGTCCAGTATAACAAAGTTTTCTTTTCGAGTATAACAAAGGCCCCTGGTCGAGTATACCAAAGTCCTCTCATCGAGTATAACAAAGCCCCCCTGATCGAGTATAACAAAGTCCCCTAATCAAGTATTACAAGGTCCCCTGATCGAGTATAACAAAGTCCTCTCGTCGAGTATAACAAAGTCCCCTAATCGAGTATAACAAAGTCCCCTGGTCGAGCATAACAAAGTCCCCTAATCAAGTATAACAAAGGCCCCTCATCGATTATAGCAAACTCCATTGGTCAAATGTAGGAAAGTCCACTGCTCGAGTATAACAAAGGCCTCTGGTCGAGAATGACAAATTCCCCTGATCAATTATAAAAAAGTCCCCTGGTCGAGTATAAGAAAGTCCCCTGGTCGAGCATAATAAAGCCCTTAATCGAGTATAACAAAGGCTCATAATCGAGTATAACAAAGTCCCCTAATCGAGTATAACAAAGTCCCCTGATCGAGTATAACAAAGTCCCCTGGTTTAGTATAACAAAGTCCCCTGATTGAGTTTAACAAAGTTCCCTGGAAGAGTATAGCAAAGACCCCTGGTCGAGTATAACAAAGTCCTCTCATCGAGTATAACAAAGTCCCCTCATCGAGTATAACAAAGGCCCCTGATCGAGTATAACAAAGTCCCCTGATCGAGGAAAACAAAGTCCCCAGGTCGAGTATAACAATGCCCCCTCATCGAGTATGACAAAGGCTCCTAATCGAGTATAACAAAGTCCCCTAATCGAGTATAACAAAGTCCCCTGATCGAGTATAACAAAGTCCCCTGATCGAGTATAACAAAGTCCCCTGGTCGAGTGTAACAAAGTCCACTGATCGAGTATAACAAAGTCCCCTCATAGAGTATAACAATGGCCCCTGATCGAGTATAACAAACTCCCCTCATCGAGTATAACAAAGGCCCCTCATCGAGTATAACAAAGTCCCCTGATCGAGGATAACAAAGTCCCCTGGTCGAGTATAACAACGCCCCCTCATCGAGTATAACAAAGGCCCCAAATCAAGTATATTAAACTCCCCTGATTGAGTATAACAAAGTCCCCTGATCGAGTATAACAATGTCCCCTGGTTTAGTATAACAAAGGCCTCTGGTGGAGTATAAGAAAGCCCCCTCATCGAGTATAACAAAAGCCTTTAATCGAGTATAACAAAGTCCCCTGATCGAGTATAACAAAGTCCCCTGATCGAGTATAAAAAAGCCTCCTGCTCGAGTATAACAAAGTCCCCTGTTCGAGTATAACAAATTCAACTGACCGAGTAAAACAAAGTACCCTGATCGAGTATAACAAAGGCCCCTCATCGAGAATAACAAAGTCCCACGATCGAGTATAACAAGGTCCCTGGTGGAGTATAACAAAGTCTCCTGATCGAGTACAACAAAGTATCCTGGTCGCGTAGAAAAAAGCCTTCAAATCGAATATATAAAAGTCCCCTGGTCCAGTATAACAAAGTAATCTGATCGAGTATAAAAAAGTCCCCTGGCCAAGTATAGCAAAGTCCCCTTATCGATTATAACAAAGTCCCCTGGTCGAGTATAACAAAGAACCCTAATCGAGTATAACAAAGCCCCCTTGACGAGTATAACAAAGTCCCCTGATCGAGTATGACATAGTCCACTGGTCCATTATAACAAATTCCCCTGCTCGAGTATAACATATCACCTGATCGAGTATAACTAAGTCTTCTGGCCCAGTATAACAAAGTCCTCAGATCGAGCATAACAAAGTCCCCTTATCGATTATAACAAAGTCCCCTGGTCGAGTATAACAAGGTCCCCTGATCGAGTATAACAAAGCCCCCTGGACGAGTATAACAAAGAACTCTGAACCGAGTTTAACAGGGTCCTTGGTGGATTGTAACAAAGTCCCTTTATCGAGTATAACAAATTCTCCTGGTCGAGTATAACAAAGTTTTCTTTTCGATTATAACAAAGGCCCCTGGTCGAGTATAACAAAGTCCTCTGATCGAGTATAACAAAGTCCCCTGATCGAGTATAACATATCCCCTGATCGAGTATAATAAAGTCCTCTGGTCGAGTATAACGAAGTCCCTAATCGAGTATAACAAAGTCCCCTGGTCGAGCATAACAAAGTCCCCTTATCGAGTATAACAAAGGCCCCTCATCGAGTATAGCAAAGTCCATTGGTCAAATATAGGAAAGTCCACTGATTGAGTATAACAAAGGCCTCTGGTAGAGAATGACAAAGTCCCCTGATCAAGTATAAAATAAGTCCCCTGGTCGAGTATAACAAAGTCCCCTAATCGAGTATAACAAAGGCTCCTAATCGAGTATAACAAAGTCCCCAAATCGAGTGTAACAAAGTCCCCTGATCGAGTAAAACAAAGTCCCCTGGTTTAGTATAACAAAGTCCCATGATGGAGTAGAACAAAGAACCCTGATTGAGTATAACAAAGTCCCCTGATCGAGCATAACAAAGTCCCTTGGTCGAGTATAACAAAGTCCCTGATCGTGTATAACAAAGTCCCCTGATTGCGTTTAACAAAGTTCACTGGACAAGTATAGCAAAGTCTCCTGGTCGAGTATAACAAAGTCCCCTGATCGAGTATAACAAAGGCACCTGATCGAGTATAACAAAGTCCCCTGATCGAGTATAACAAAGTCCCCTGATCGAGTATTACAAAGTCCCCTGATCGAGTATAACATATCCCCTGATCGAGTATAACAAAGTCCTCTGGTCGAGTATAACAAAGTCCATAATCGAGTATAACAAAGTCCCCTGGTCGAGCATAACAAAGTCCCCTTATCGAGTATAACAAAGGCCCCTCATCGAGTATAGCAAAGTCCATTGGTCAAATATAGGAAAGTCCACTGATTGAGTATAACAAAGGCCTCTAGTAGAGAATGACAAAGTTTCCTGATCAAGTATAAAACAGTCCCCTGGTCGAGTATAACAAAGTCCCCTAATCGAGTATAACAAAGGCTCCTAATCGAGTATAACAAAGTCCTCAAATCGAGTGTAACAAAGTCCCCTGATCGAGTAAAACAAAGTCCCCTGGTTTAGTATAACAAAGTCCCATGATGGAGTAGAACAAAGAACCCTGATTGAGTATAACAAAGTCCCCTGATCGAGCATAACAATTCCCTTGGTCGAGTATAACAAAGTCCCTGATCGAGTATAACAAAGTCCCCTGATTGCGTTAAACAAAGTTCC
>NW_024737625.1:0-18637 GCF_018991925.1 Homarus americanus
CTGGGAAAGGTTGACGGTGGGACAGGGTGGAGGGTGAGGGAGGGATGGGGGTAGTGAGGGAGAGTGTGGGCTGGGGGTGAAGAAGAGTGAGGAAGGAATTGGGGTTTTGGGGGCAGGGGTGGGTGTGAGAGTAAGGGAGTGTAGGAGGGTGAGGGAGGGATGGAGGGAGAAGGAGAAAGGGTGAGAGAGAGAGGGAGGGGGAAGTGAGGTATTATCTTTGAGAGAAATATGAGGAAGGGGCTGTGAGAGACTGATGGGGGGAGAAACGGGGAGAGAAAGATGGAATGAAGAATGGGTGAGAAGGAGGGGGGATGAGTAGACAGGGAAGAAGTGAAGAACAACGAAAAACACAGAACAATCCGTTAATAAGACAGGAACAGGAGTGAAAATATCATGAGGCAACAGGGAGTTCAGATGGGGGGGGGGGATTTTCAGAGAGGGTCTAATGTCAAAATTTTACCCCCAGAGATTGGAGAGATACTAGAGTAAATCCATAGTTACAGTGGAGTCTTGAGTACATTCCCGACGCCATTTTCATCTATAACAAGACGGATCTTGCAAGAAGAATATTTATATATATATAGGAAGAATATTTAGTAAGAGAGTATAAAGAGAGGAAGATTTTGGTAGCGTGGCCGTGATAGATATTTACACTGTCAATACACTTATCGTATCTTACGTTCTTAAAGGCGACTTCTCAAACACTGCTTCGTTACAACTCTTTATTAATTACGAGCATGACATGGACACATTAATAACACCTTCTATTGAAGTTACAAGGACATTATATTTACGTTACTAGGACATCATATTACGTTACTAGACACTGATTCTCGGACACGAACATGAAATGAATACACTTCCCACGTAAGTAACTCATCCCATGGAAAGCTCTGACAAACACTCACGTGACCTAGGGGAGGCCTAGCAGGTAGTCCTGGGTTGTCTCTATGGGAGACTGCTTAGCTGGGCGCCGGAGGGAAGTCTCGGTTCTGACCGGAGGCGACTGGAGGCGACCAGAGGCGGCTTGCCTCCGGCCCCTGACTTCTCTCGAGCAGGCCTGGTGGTGTAGACTGGCCACCTTGTTACAAGACACACTCTCTCTCTGTCTCTGCCTGTGTGTCTCTCTGGCTCTGTCTCCGGGTATCTCTCTCTGCGAATGTCTGAGGGAGGACTAGGACGTCCTATATATTGGGATGAGAGCCGTCAGGTTCAGCTGGTCGGGGGGGGGGCGGGGGCGGCGAAGGGTCTCCTTACATTTGACCTGGCCAATGTGAGGTCAGGTCTGGACTTTTTCAGAAACTATAAGTTTTATCTTCTGGGAAAGTCATCAGGTGGGGCCGTGTGTATATTGGGAGAGAGCCAGCCGGTGCCCCCTTACATGTGTGACATGGGAGGGGAGCCTGGCTGATTTACAATCCTTGGTCAACCGTGAGAGTTACCCTACACTTGACCTCCCTAATGTCGGGTCAAGTGTGGACTTCTTTCTGCGGTGTAGGATATTGTGTATATTGGGAGAGAGTCGGCTGGTGCCTTCTTACATGTGTGTTGGCCGTGTGACATGGGAAGGGGACCTAGTTGATTTGTAACACCCTTGAGCACCTGCGGGGGATACCCTTACACTTGACCCCCCTAATGTCGGGTCAAGTCTGGCTTTCCTTGCGATGTAAGCTGTGGTCTGACAACCCATCACTACACATCTCCCTCTTGGTATATACTGAAGCTCAAGGCACAAATTATACTGGATCACGTCAAGATTTAGGTACCCTAGCTTGTATCACCTGAAGATTAAACACCCTGATGCTATTTGGAAGGGGGTTAGATTAGGTTAGGTTGGGCTTGGTGAGGTTAGGTTAGCGGCAGGGTATTAGTCATCTCGTGAAATAAACTTGGGTGCCTAATCTTCATGTTATCCACTAAACTTATGAATCTTTTAGAGTTCTGGACCCAAAGTTATACCTAAACAGAAGGAATAATTCAACCCAAGAATCCGAGACGCCTGGCCGGGAAGTAAAGGAAAAAATAAATTAAATTGACTAAACTGTGAGAATCTGGTCATGATGGAAGGCTCTCTAACGTAAGAACCTGTGAGGGTGTTGGTGGGTCCAGAGGCAGAGAGCGAGACTTGAGGAAGGTGTTGGCAAGGCAGCAGTAGCGTCATCTGCCTTCCCTCATCCAGCGTCCATTACCTCACTGTTAAAGTCATACCTTGTGTTAAGTGTGGACGTGTACCATAGAAACTGTGTCTTTCTATTCTGTGTGTGTGTGTGTGTGTGTGTGTGTGTGTGTGTGTGTGCTCTGTTTTTATGAGAGACTCACCCCAAGATCTCTGTCTGTCTCTCTCCTCCTGCATTTACCTTTCTTCTCCGTCCCTCCCTCGTCGATTTTAACTCCATCCCCCTTTCCTTCCTCTTCCACCCTCCTCCCCCTCACTGCTCCACCCCCTCCGTCCCCCGCCCCCCACTCCCCCACCCCATCCTCATCCCCACGCACTTCCGTTTATAAGAAAGATGTAAAACTGTTGAGTCGGCGAGTGTGCACGGGGCCGCCCGCCTCCCGAGTTTGTTAATGGACCAACTGTGTTGTGTCGTCCATGTGAGGGGAGGGTGGGTGCCTGGGGGCCTTGGTGGGGTGGGTGGGTGGTTTTCAGGGGTGGATGAATGGGTGGGGAGGAGAGGATGGGTGGCGAGAGTTTTGGACAAGACGAGGAATGGTAATGAAGGAGAAACAAGAAAATGATTCAAATGAAAAGGAGGAGTGACTCACTTTAAACTACGACTGAAAAGACGGCGGGCGAAATTGGCTTCAGAATAGCATCGAGCTTCTGCCGTAATAAGATGTGTTCTGTGAGTCATAGTTACGAGGAAAAAGTTTACCGACGAAATTTTTGAGAATCCACTTATGTAGGTTGTTGGTCTCCAGGGCTGTGTGTGGGCTGGTGGTGGGTGATACTCTTGAGTTGACTTGTCAGGAACCTTTTGAGGTATTTCTCTGGTTGAACCATAATTTGCCTTGTCTTCTCCACCGGTAGGTGGAATACTTGGGGGCTTTTGACGTTTACTCTAGTTATGTTAGTGTCTGGCAACCTTACTATTTTGCTGTTCTTAAACTTACCCCATGTGTCATTAAGGATGAAGAGTATTTATTAAAATAGTTAACTGAATTTCTTGGAATCATCAGTGCGTCTTCCTCTGATGTGAGTAAAGTCTTATTCGGTTCTCCCAGACGTACCCAGAAATAAGTTTGTTGAGGCACAGTACAAAGTAGAATGTTTTTATTTACACGAGAGAACGAAGGGTTTAGACTGAAGAACGTATAATTGCCGTATCATTTCAGGTTTTATTTATTTATTTTATATGTAAGTGTTTCGTATCTTCCTGTGGAAACTAAGACGAGCGTGAGGAAGAATAAGCCAAGTAGACAGCTGTTTTTGTAATAAATGTATTAAGTTTTTTTTTTGGCAAACCAAGGGCTACTGGATTTTTATTAAATTTGGAGCAAATTATATGTATCTTGGTGGAAACTCGGGAGGAGAAACAGCACTGGGGGGGAACAACACTAGAGGGAGGAGAACAACTCTGTGGAAAGATATACCTTGACTTTTTCTCTTGCTGTAAGATTAACAAAACATCGTCTTGAGCCAATCTCGGGATTCTCTCTCTCTCTCTCTCTCTCTCTTTAGGTCTTCTAGCTAGAGAGCCCTTAGTCCACTTTACCACCCTCATTCCACCCACCACCCACCCAAGTTGTTATGTAAATGCAACGTGTTAAACATCTCGAGATTCACCACACAAGAAGGTCTGTATTTGGATTCCTAATTTCTGCTTTCACAGTCTGGGTATTTTGATGATTCTAACAGCGATGTGGAGTAAATAGTGAGAGTCCAGTTATGTTACATTGCACGCTGGTTTCCCTTGTCGGGGTCTATGTAAATAAAGTATATATCCACGGCCTGTAATTTGGGGTCACTATGGTGTGTTAATGTGTTTTCCGTGTAAGGCCTGTAAATATTGTATTATTTTTGTGGGGGGGGGGAGGTGTTTTATGGGAGAAACTTGTGTATGTTTTGTATAGTGTGTGTGTGTGTGTGTGTGTGTGTTTCCCCGCCGCTTTAAACTTAATCTCTGTTGACGGTTGTGTATGTGTTTTGTTGAGACAGGTCCAGACAGCGGTTTGTTTACTTGTACTACAGCGACTCCACAGACTGTATTGAATTGTGGAGTTGGGTTTAGTTCAGTTTGGTTTAGTTACATAGGTGTTTTATGAGTCTGTCGTTGGGTTTAGTTCAGTTTGGTTTAGTTACATAGGTGTTTTATGAGTCTGTCGTTGGGTTTAGTTCAGTTTGGTTTAGTTACATAGGTGTTTTATGAGTCTGTCGTTGGGTTTAGTTCAGTTTGGTTTAGTTACATAGGTGTTTTATGAGTCTGTCGTTGGGTTTAGTTCAGTTTGGTTTAGTTACAAAGGTGTTTTATGAGTCTGTCGTTGGGTTTAGTTCAGTTTGGTTTAGTTACATAGGTGTTTTATGAGTCTGTCGTTGGGTTTAGTTCAGTTTGGTTTAGTTACATAGGTGTTTTATGAGTCTGTTGTTGGTTTAGTTCAGTTTGGTTTAGTTACATAGGTGTTTTATCAGTCTGTCGTTGGGTTTAGTTCAGTTTGGTTTCGTTACATAGGTGTTTTATGAGTCTGTCGTTGGGTTTAGTTCAGTTTGGTTTAGTTACATAGGTGTTTTATGAGTCTGTCGTTGGGTTTAGTTCAGTTTGGTTTAGTTACATAGGTGTTTTATGAGTCTGTCGTTGGGTTTAGTTCATTTTGGTTTAGTTACATAGGTGTTTTATTAGTCTGTCGTTGGGTTTAATTCAGTTTGGTTTAGTTACATAGGTGTTTTATGAGTCTGTCGTTGGGTTTAGTCCAGTTTGGTTTAGTTACATAGGTGTTTTATGAGTCTGTCGTTGGGTTTAGTTCAGTTTGGTTTAGTTACATAGGTGTTTTATGAGTCTGTCGTTGGGTTTAGTTCAGTTTGGTTTAGTTACATAGGTGTTTTATGAGTCTGTCGTTGGGTTTAGTTCAGTTTGGTTTAGTTTCGTAGGTGTTTTATGAGTCTGTCGTTGGGTTTAGTTCAGTTTGGTTTAATTACATAGCTGTTTTAGGGGGCTGTTTTGCGATGTTTCTTTGTTCAGTAATTTTACAGAACCAGTTGCATTTTTTTTATTAGTATACAAAACAGTTTTGACCTGATGAATAAACACCCTAACGCTACCTGTGGGTCTTAGGTTTGGTTAGGTTAGGTTAGGTTTGGTTAGAGTTAGGTTAGAGTTAGGTTAGGTTACCGTTAGTTTGATCATGAGGTACAATAGGCTAGGGAGGGAGGGTTGGGGGGGCTAATCTTCAGGTGATCATTATATAACGTGTTCTTATATTTCCTGAAAGGTTTACAATCCCTCCCAGGCGAATGTAAATACCTAGATTAAGTTGGTGGCGGCAGAAGGGAGAGAGAGACTCGAGAGATGGATGGAGGGAAAGAGACTCGAGAGATGGATGAAGAGAGAGAGACTCGAGAGATGGATGAAGAGAAAGAGAGACTCGAGAGATGGATGGAGAGAAAGAGATTCGAGAGATGGATGAAGAGAGAGAGACTCGAGAGATGGATGAAGAGAGAGAGACTCGAGAGATGGATGAAGAGAAAAAGAGACTCGAGAGATGGTTGGAGGGAGAGAGAGATTCGAGAGAGAGAGGGAGAGACTCGAGAGATGGAGGGAGGAGGGAGAGAGAGATTCGAGAGACAGAGGGAGAGACTGGAGAGATGGAGGGAGAGAGAGAGAGAGGGAGAGACTCTAGAGATGGAGGGAGGAGGGAGAGAGAGACTCGAGAGATGGAGGGAGGAGGGAGAGAGAGACTGGAGAGATGGAGGGAGAGAGAGAGAGAGACTGGAGAGATATCAGCACAGTACCTTCTTCGTCTCCCACTCTCCTCTGTGACTGATAATACGTGAGGATTAATGGCGACCCTCTCACCCCATTTACCAGGATTATATGAATAGTTTGTCTTATGAGATGTTTCTTTATAGTTAGGTGTTGATGGACGTTTGTAAAGAAAGATTTCCCGGAATTACTGCAGCATCTTGTGGTTAGGTTAGGTTTGTGGTTGGGTATGTGTGTGTGTGTGTGTGTGTGTGTGTGTGTGTGTGTGTGTGTGTATGTGTGGTAATTCCTTCATTCCCCAAATCAGTCTCAAGAACTTTCAACTCCCTTAACTGACTTTTAAAAGTTGTTGCTCCACTAGAATGTCCCTCTCTCTCTCTCTCTCTCGTAGGAGCGGGAGGATGAAGGTGGTGGTGTGTTGCCATATTTTCTTTGGTATAGCTCTTGTATATATGACGGTGTGTGTGTGTGTGTGTGTGTGTGTGTGTGTGTGTGTGTGTGTGTGTGTGTGTGTGTGAACTTTGTCGTCATCATTGTTTTACTTTTTTCATGGTCATTATTATTTTATTATTCTCATTTTCATCATTGTTATTATCATCGTTATCATCATTGTGATCATCATTATTGTCTTCATTGTCAGAGTTATCATTATCCTCATCATCATCATCATCATCAATTTGTCTTTACATTCATGACCTCTATTCACATCATAAGCCAGAAAAATTCCACATCGTTAAAAAAGTCTCACTCACTCACTCTACCTTATCCGTATGTACACTTAGATGACATGATTAGCAAACCATTTTATTTATATATTATTATTGTGTTTGTGAGAAGGTTAAACAAAAACAAAGCAAATTATGTCCCTCCCTAACCCACACCCTCCAACCCCCTACCCCCCAATCCCCACCTTCAACCCTATAACCCCCGTCCTAAACCCCTCAACCCCTAACCCCCCACCTTCAACCCCCACCCACCCCCTCTAACCCCTCCCCATCTTGGTTTCCTATTATATATTTATGTTGACATTTTTGTGTTTGTTGTTTTTCTTTCTTTCTTTCTTTCTTTCTTTCTTTCTCTCTCTTTCTTTCTTTCTTTCTCCTCGACAGTAGGGAGGCTGACACTTTAAAGCCAGTTCCTCTCCTCCTTCAGTAGTTCATTAGTTCCCGACGCTCAACACACTAGTGACGAAGGCGGTGAAGGAGGTGCATGTTGTAGTGTGGAGTCTTGTGTCCTGATTCTTTTAAGCCTCTGCCATCTTGAAGACTTAGCCCAGGGAGGAGGAGGAGGAGGAGAGAGTGGTGAGGAGGAAGGAGGGGGAAGAGGAAGGAGGGGGAGAGAGTGGTGAAGAGGAAGAAGAAGGAGGAAGGGAGGAGAAGGTGACTTAGCTAACGGAGGAGGAAGACTGCAGGATTCAGGAAGGAGATGATGATTTAGCCTAGGGAGGAAGTAGGAGGGGGAGGGAGAAGAGGGAAGGACGAGGAGGAGGAGGACTAATAGTTTCGTGTTTTGTTGCATGCATACGAGTTATCTTCCTCCTTCAATGTCCCTCTTCTTCTTTGTCTTTTGGTTATTTTACCCTCCTCCTCCCTTTCGTTTCCACTTCCTTATCCTTCTCCTCTTCCCCTCTTCACGTTCTCATCAACATCCCTTATTTCCTCTTCCTCCTCCTCCTCCTCCACCTCCTTTTTCGTTCCCACTCTTCCTCTTCTTTTCCTTCCCCTCCACCCCCTCTCCTCCACCCCCTCTCCTCCACTCCCTCTTTTTCCTCTCCTCCTCTCTTCCTCCTCTCCACCCCTCTCCACCCCTCCTTCCTCCTCCCTTTTATTGCACTACAGTCTTTACCTGAACGCACGGTCGCTACCCCCGAAAACGGCATAATTTTTTAGTTGTGAGAATAAGGAGCATCTTTTTGTGTGTATTCAGTGAGATTTTTGGCCGTGTGGTGTAGTGTGGTGTAGTGTAGTGTAGTGTGGTGTGGTGTAAGTGTAGTTGCTGCCGAGGCCCACAACTCCCTCCTCCTCATTATAAGGTGTTGTGAGTCCCTGAGTTGTTGTTGGGTTGTGAGCACTTCTGGAGGGTATTGTTGGTGGTTATGTGAGTAACCTAACCTAACCTTTGAAGATGAGCGCTCTGTTCCTTCATTCTATCCACCTAGGGCTTTAACATGAGCTCTTGTGTCCCTTTACCCTTGCTATAGAGCTTCGTGTGAGCGCTGTGTATCTTTTTTCTTGTCTTCATCCCTTGAGTACGATGACTTAATTCCCTGCTTACCATGTCATCGTATGCTCTTGGAGATAGGTTCATCGTATTCAAAGTGATAACTGGTACTTGAGGTGGTTAAGTCATCGTACTCAGGTGATTAAGACATCATGTTCAGTGAGGTGGGTTGATATCGTACTCAAGGGGGTTGATATCCTACTCTAGGGGTTAGATCATCGTACTCAAGTGATTAAGTTATCATACTCAAGTGGGTAAGTTGTTGTACTCAAGTGGTTATCATACGCACTGGGCTAATTCATTGTACTCAGGGGGTTAGCATTATACTGAAAGGGTTGAGTCATCGTACTCAAGGAATTAAAATTAGCTTACTCACTGAGAGCTAATTTACTGTACTCAAGGGATTAAGAGAGCGGTGAAGGAACGTCTGCTTAATCTCTTCTCACACACGAGCGAAAGTACAATGGTCACCCTACCAGCCAGACATACATACCCATACATACATAATATAATATAATAATAATGGAAGCCCCTTGAAATCGAGGATGGCCGGCCCCAGGGCCACCTAGGCGTGAATTTGTTTAAGGTGTAGAAGCTGTCACCAACACAACAACCACACCCTAAGCTAACGAGCTGCATGACTCAGTGTCAAGGAATAGTCCGAGAAGACCGGACAACTCGCCAACTGCACTGGCTAACCATTACACCACAGGTCGACACACACACACACACACACACAAAGGTCTTATCCCTGGTATTCTTGGCCATAAACTAAGAAAATGCCTGGGCAGCAAGACAATTTTTTTTTTTTTTGTGTCTGAGAGTTTGGCTATTTTAAAGTGTCATACCCAGGTATTACCAATCCTGTATATATGTGACATTAGTGCAGTAAGAGTTGTAAGCAGGATTTGCTCTTTAGGTATTTTAATGGAGTAATCATACAAATAACATTATATTATACTTTATTTTTAGTTTACAAAAAAAATGGTGATTAGTAATCATTTTCATTTGCCAACAGTTTTCAGGCGGTAAGCCTTGGCCATGGCCCGGGACTGTTGGGCAGCAGCTTTACGGGCTTCTGCAACTCTGTTTATTTGTGGGCCCAAGATATTCTTGGCCTGGCGAGGCTTATTGGCCCGGGCCTGTTGGGCAGCAGCCTTACGGGGCACCACCCAGGGAGCTTCCACGGTGGCTACCGCCCGAGGAGCGTCCTTGAGGGCGACCTCCTGGAGAGCTTCCACGACGGCGACCTCCTGGGAAGCTTCCTCGGCGGCGACCTCCAAGGAAGCTTCCTCGGCGGCGACCTCCAAGGAAGCTTCCTCGGCGGCGACCTCCAGGGAAGCTTCCTCGGCGGCGACCTCCAGGGAAGCTTCCTCAGCGGCGACCTCCAGGGAAGCTTCCTCGGCGGCGACCTCCAGGGAAGCTTCCTCGGCGGCGACCTCCAGGGAAGCTTCCTCGGCGGCGACCTCCAGGGAAGCTTCCTCGGCGGCGACCTCCAGGGAAGCTTCCTCGGCGGCGACCTCCAGGGAAGCTTCCTCGGCGGCGACCTCCAGGGAAGCTTCCTCAGCGGCGACCTCCAGGGAAGCTTTCTCGGCGGCGACCTCCAGGGAAGCTTCCTCGGCGGCGACCTCCAGGGAAGCTTCCTCGGCGGCGACCTCCAGGGAAGCTTCCTCGGCGGCGACCTCCAGGGAAGCTTCCTCGGCGGCGACCTCCAGGGAAGCTTCCTCGGCGGCGACATCCAGGGAAGCTTCCTCGGCGGCGACGTCCAAGGAAGCTTCCTCGGCGGCGCCCTCCAGGGAAGCTTCCTCGGCGGCGACCTCCAGGGAAGCTTCCTCGGCGGCGCCCTCCAGGGAAGCTTCCTCGGCGGCGACCTCCAGGGAAGCTTCCTCGGCGGTGACCTCCAGGGAAGCTTCCTCGGCGGCGACCTCCAGGGAAGCTTCCTCGGCGGCGACCTCCAGGGAAGCTTCCTCGGCGGCGACCTCCAGGGAAGCTTCCTCGGCGGCGACCTCCAGGGAAGCTTCCTCGGCGGCGACCTCCAGGGAAGCTTCCTCGGCGGCGACCTCCTAGGAAGCTTCCTCGGCGGCGACCTCCAGGGAAGCTTCCTCGGCGGCGATTTCCTGGGGAGCGACCTCGGCGGCGACAGCCTGGGGAGCGACCTCGGTGGCGACAGCCTGGGTAGCGTCACCCATAGTGGGGCAAATGCCCAGGTGTTTGTTGACTTTCGCCAGCGCCTTGGTACAGAAATTTTGACAAATCTTCAACGTTTCTGTGTCAAATTGTTCTTTTGTAAATAATATCTTGAACTTGAACAACTCCAATGGAGGATACACCACATATTGAAATGTTTCGTATCCCTTCTTGGTTTGTTTTCCGCTCAAGGCAGAATAGTAAAACATTATCCCTTTGTCTGGGATATCTGACAACTTTTTTACCTCTTGTCGTAGGTAGATACATGCTTTAACCACCGTAGTGTTATTGTTTCTGAGGTCTTCTAGATAAGCCAATTTATCCAACACAAAGTCTAAGTTTGTGTTGGGGGGAATCTCTAGACTCACCCCGAAACCCACAACCCTTACACAACTTATATTTGTGTAAGCTTGTGTCAGCTCGTCGTCCATGTGACGGAGTTGGCTGGCAGCTTCTTGGAGGAATTTTTGGCGCTGATCTTCCATTTTAACAAGTATAAATGTTTTATTGATATATGATAAAGGCACCAGGTACATACTGTAGTTGATTCAGAATCCCGTGAAAGAATGTAGTAAGAGGTTTAATGAGGTTGGAACTTTAGTGATATGTTTAGTGATGATGTTAATTGTGTAGTGATGACGTGAGCTATAGTGATGATGTGAGCTATAGTGATGTTTCATGATGCTATGAACTGTGTAGTGATGATGAAACTTTAGTGATGATGTTAATTGTGTAGTGATGACGTGAGCTATAGTGATGATGCGAGCTATAGTGATGACATGAGCTATAGTGATGATGTTTCATGAGGCTATGAACTGTGTAGTGATGATGGAACTTTAGTGATGATGTTAATTGTGTAGTGATGACGTGAGCTATAGTGATGATGTGAACTATAGTGATGATGTTTCATGATGCTATGAACTGTGTAGTGATGATGGAACTTTAGTGATGATGTTAATTGTGTAGTGATGACGTGAGCTATAGTGATGATGTGAGCTATAGTGATGATGTTTCATGATGCTATGAACTGTGTAGTGATGATCGAACTTTAGTGATGATGTTAATTGTGTAGTGATGACGTGAGCTATAGTGATGATGTGAACTATAGTGATGATGTTTCATGATGCTATGAACTGTGTAGTGATGATGGAACTTTAGTGATGATGTTAATTGTGTAGTGATGACGTGAGCTATAGTGATGATGCGAGCTATAGTGATGATGTTTCATGATGCTATGGACTGTGTAGTGATGATGTTAACTGTGTAGTGATGATGAAACTTTAGTGATGATGTTAACTGTGTAGTGATGATGTAACTTTAGTGTATGTTTAGTGATGATGTTAACTGTGTAATGATGATGTGAACTATAGTGATGATGTGTCATGATGGTATGAACTGTGTAGTGATGATGTGAACTATAGTGATGATGTGTCATGTTGCTATGAACTGTGTAGTAATGATGTGAACCATATTGATGACGTGTCATGATGCTATGAACTGTGTAGTAATGATGTGAACTGTGCAGTGTTGATGTGAACTATAGGGATGATGTGTAGTGATGATGGTAGCCATGAACACCTCATGGAAGTGAACGTGTCCTCTTCTCTGTTACGGAAATAATGTAACACAATGGGCGACTTAAGAGTATCCGACCCCTGGCCTCTGAGTGTACCGACTATCATTAAGACATAATTCACGATTCACAACTTGGTGGTGTATTTTTCTGGAGTAATCATACAAATAACATTATATTATACTTTATTTTTAGTTTACAAAAAAACGAAAACAATGGTGATTCGTAATCACTTTGATTTGACAACTGTTTTCAGGTGGTAAGCCTTGGCCATAGCCCGGGCCTGTTGGGCAGCAGCTTTACGGGGCACCACCCTGGGAGCTTCCACGGCGGCAATCGCCCGAGGAGCGTCTTACATACATACAGTATAACCTGGGCTGTTTTCTCCCTCCACTGCCCCCTGCCCCCCCCCCCCACATAACACAGGTTGAGTTAGCCAGTCGGCGCTGAGAGCAGGCAACCATTTTAGGCTCTTTTACTGGGAGCAGCAAATTTATACTCGAGCAACATTCTAATTCTTTTCATCTTCCCCTCTTTCCCCCCTGCCTCTCCCCCCCTGCCTCTCCCCCCCCCCGAACTAGCCAATCAACCCGTAACTCTGGCACCCCTCCTCTCCCCACCCAATTTAATTATCTCCCACCAGCACACAGCACCAGGGGGAGGATTTGATTTTGATTTTGCCGCTTGCAGCGGCTACTTTATTGTGCACCCCACACTCATCCTGTGAGCGGTAGCGCAAAAGGATTACAGAGTAGGGTTTACAAAGGGTCATAATAATTAACCCCGGTTGTCAGGATATTATGGCACTGAGAGTTACACAGTATTACATTTACATTATTTGTTTAGTTCTATACATAAAGGGTAACTTATTCACAAATGCGTGAGAACAGGCGTGTGAGGCAGTATGTCTGGCCTCACACTTTGTTATTCACATTTACGTGGGAGGTATTCAAGCACATTGCGTATTTGGTTCTGTACATGAGAACTGATATAGTTACTAAGTGCAAAAAAGTGGATACAATCTTAATATGTCGCTATCTTGCCATTAGAGATGAAGTGTTGTGCCATTTCACACACAGTGTGCTTGGACCTGTCCCTAAAAGGTTCTATCTTCACACAGTCGAGGACGTAGTGTTCAAGTGTGTGGCCATATGTATGGCCACACACTTTACATTTAGTTTTGTTTACATCTGCTTGAGGAACATACTGCCAAAGTACTTATCCTAAACCTTAATCTAGCGGTTACAACATCTTGTAATCTAGTGATCTTGTTACTTGCTCCATATACATGTTTCACTTGATACATCTCATCATGGTAAACTATGGATCGACTAGTGCCTGTTTGCACTTGTCTACTTGCGTCAAACTCATCAATAAGTTCTTTCCTAATTACAGTTTTAAGGGTTCTTTTTGACAGACCCAAATTGTATTCAACGGTGTCTTTGTTAGACGCGAGTTTGGCGAGGGCATCAACTCTGTCATGTTTTATGAGGCCTATGTGAGAGGGGATCCACAACAGTTTGACCCTGACACCCCGGTCAACAAGGCACGCATATTTGTGTCTGGCTTCAGAGACAAGATCGTGACAGCCTGAGTCGAGGGTACCAAGGGCAAGTAGTGAGGATAGAGAGTCAGTGATGATGAGACTGTCAGTAACAGTGGTTTCAATGAATTTAATAGCTGTGAGTATGGCAACTAATTCAGTTTGTAGAGTGGATGCCCAGTTGTTAATTCTAACTCCTTTCTCAATTATATTACCGTCAGGTTGAGTCACAACAATAGCACTTCCAGCCCTCCCACAGGCGGTGTTTAGAGATCCATCAGTGTAGATGGTCTGTGTGATATTATCATCAGTCTGTAGAGTGTGTATGTGTTCAAGAGCTCTCAATTTGGCAGTGTGTTGGAGATAAATGCTTTGTATAATTAATTTTTTAGGCGGATACGTCGGTATTGTGATATCGAAGGGAACTGTCCGCCAGGGTGGCAGGAAGCGCTGTTGTGTCTCAACTTTGTACAGGTGGTCTAGTCCAAATATCTTCATATGTGTAGCTGTAGTTTGGATCCATTTAGACTCAGTAGTCCCATGGTTCATACATTCTAGCAATTTTAAGGAAACAATGTTATCAGGATCACCACGCAGAAGCCTCAGGGCTATCATGAGGTTGACTTCAATTATTCTATCTTTAACACTGGGTATACCTAGTTCTTTCCTCATATTAAGTACTTTAGTGCTCATGGGACATCCTAGGATAATTCTGAGGGCTTTATTTTGCATTTTCTCGAGCTTGTCAACGCCTTTCCCGTCACGAATGACCAGGGCTGGTGCGTGGTAATCTATCAGAGATCTTATATAGCCTAGGTACATTGTTTTAACAATTCTAATATTAGCACCATAGTGCGGGCTGTACCCCGCTACACTTCTAAGAGGTCTCAGTCTGTCAGTACATTGGCGGGTTAGCTGTTGTATGGCAGGTAGGGTACAAGGGACGGAAACACCAAGATATTTAAAAGAAGAAACATAGTCAATAGTGTTGTTACCTATCTTGAACTTGGCGGGGCCGCGTTTGCGGTTACCAGCTTGTTTGTTGAACACCTTAGTTTTGTCAGTGGAGATAATAAGACCGAGGTGTTCACAGGCTGCGTATACATGGTTCAGGGTGGTTTGCATTTCACGATGAGTTTTAGTATGTATAAGAATATCATCAGCATAGCTGATTGAGATATTGCTGGGGTTGTCTGGTATTAAATTAATAATGCATTCATAAGAACATTGAACAAAGTGGGGCTAAGTACTCCACCTTGAGGGGTACCAAGTTGCATATCTTTAACTTCACTTTTGTAACCCTGAAACAGTGCAGCAGCCCTTCTGTTGGTTAGGTAACCACTTATCCAGTGTAACAGCCTACCTCCTATATCCATTTTGGCTAGTTCGTACAATATCAGTTGCCTATTGGCAATATCAAATGCAGCTTTTAGGTCAAGAAATGTGGTGTATCTGTGCCTTTCATCACCATGCACAGTTAGGAATGTGGTGATGCAATTATGTACACCTTTACCATGGGTGAAGCCATTTATGTTAGAGACATGTGTTCTCTGATTCTATATAAGAGTCTGCCAAGAACCATCCTCTCAAAGGTTTTACACAGGCAGCTGGTTAGTGATATGGGACGAAAGGCATCAGGCTGTCCTGGTTTCGGTATTGGTACAACAATACTGCTGGTCCATGATGTGGGTAGTTGGCCCTCGGCATGACTCATATTGTACAATACCAACAATGGATTGCCTGGCACGCGCCTTAGTAGTCTAATGATGTTGTAGGTGACTCCGTCCTCTCCAGGGGAAGTAGAACTACCCCTGGCGAGGGCGGCGTCAAGCTCCCACTCAGTATATGGAACATCACACTCATCGTGCTGTTTGCCCAGCATAAAGCTAATAAGATTACTTCTCTCTACAGACTTCGCATCAAGGAGTCCCTGAGTCCTAGCTGGTAACATGTCATAGCTCGACACATGAGCCCACTTTGTTATTAGCTCATTCGACTTTTGCAGAGGGTTTGGATGGGAGACGTGTCTTCTGTTTTTACCTCTGATTATGTTTATGTCTTTCCAGGCTTTGCTGAGGGATGTGTGTTGGTTCAGGCTGTTGACATATGTCTCCCATGCATTTTGTCTGAGTTCGTTTACACGTTCCCTGACAGCAGCAAGGGAAGCTTGATACAATTGTAACATTTGAGGTGTTCTACATTGTCTGTAACCCTTACCCACCCTCCTGACCCTAGCCCTGAGTTTTTTCAGCTCAGGGTCATTATAGCACTGTTGTTGCCTGTTCCCATTATGCTGACCACGTTTTCTCCTTTTTTTGGTGGAGGCATTGTTGGTGAAGTATACATAAGTCCTATCTATCAGATCGTCATGGAAACTTTGGTAATTGTCAGGCTTGTAGTCCTTGTACCAGTCATGGATGAAGTCTATGAACTGGCTTTCATGTTCTTGCTTGACTGTGATTCTACGTCTGTTGAGTTTACCACCAGTGGGGGTGTCATTGGCTACATGTATACAAGCTTGGATTGGGCTGTGGTCAGACATAAGATCAGTGACAACATCAGAGCTGTGAGTTGTGTATGATAGATTAAAGCCAATACATTTGTCTAGACCCCCGCCATAGATGTGTGTTGGTTCATTATTACCTATAATTTGAACATCTTCATATGCGCTGAGAAGTGAGATAAGTCTCCTACCATTGGTGTTAGTGGTGGAGTCACCCAATTTCTTGTGTCTAGTATTCAGGTCACCCATTAGGACAGTGGGCTCAGTGTGTAAAAAGTCTGGGAGATCTGTGTACTGAAGCTGATCTGAGGGAGCATAGGCGTTTAGCACGTTGAGTGTGGAGTTGCCCAGGTGGATAGTGATCCCATGGTACTGAAGGTTGGTAGTCTTTTTGGATACAAGAGGTACATGCGGGAGTGACTTCTTAACATACATCAAACATGTGTGAGTAGAACTAGGATCATAATACACATAATTGGGCAGACTGGGTGGGGGCTTACCATTAGGTGTGAGACACTCCTGCAGACACACAATATCGATGTCCTCAGTCACAACTTTGTGGTGTAGGTCAGGGTATCGTATTCTAAGGGATGAGATGTTCCAACTCATCACCTTCACCGCTCTGTATCTTTGCCTGGTATTAACATTGGCCATTATGAAATGTATTTGGAATTTTGTCTGGTATTAACACTGGCCATTATGAAATGTATTTGGAAAGAAGCAAAAGGCACTGTATGATACTGTTCTTTTCTGCGCTGCCTGTCCCTTCGGCAGGCAGTAGGCCAGTTAACCGTTTGGAAACATTTCTGGAGCACGTACGGCTCAACAATTGTTGTATTTCATTGGCAGACAACAACACACTTTGGTTACACTCGACATCACCACCATTTTCTGTTTGTGCTTGTTCATCTTCACTGACCATGTCCACAGAGGCATCAGTAGAACTGTTACCAGTATCACTATTTTCCTCTGCGTGGACACTAGTTCCTGGTGGGTCTTGAGTTTCCACATCTGGTACTGACATCTGAATGTCTTCAGTTTGACTGTAATTTTTCCGAAGTTGCTGCACTGTGTTGGTGGTGTTTTTTTCCTTTAGTGTATCACAGAGGCTCCCAAACATTTCAGTTAGAGCTGTAAACTGAGCTTTGAGTTCTTTAATTTCATTTTTCAAATCATTGATCTCTTCACTTTGTGCAGGGAGTGTGTTGGCAGCTACCTGTTGTGTCGGTACGTCTGTGTTGCCCCATGCTGATCTTTCGATGACTGCTGGTGATGATCCTGGAGCTTTGGTGGGGAGGGTGGGCCAGGGGTTGGTCGTAGGGAGCAGCAGTAATGTTTCTTGAGACCTGCCTGGGTGGCGGGTCTGGGCGTTGAAGGAGTGTAGGAGCTCTTGGACAGTCAGGGTGCCATATAGGAACTCCAACTGTTTTGCAGTTAATACCCAGTCTACAAAGACTGCGTGTTTGCCCCTGAGTCGCTTCGTCCTTCTGATGTAGGGATGGGCTTCTAGTAGTGTAGGGGTCTGGTACTGGTCGAGCCCTATGATTAAGATGGTTTTCTTGCTCGATGGTTGGGATGATTGTTCCATGGTTATTCTCCTTATGTTATTGGTGAGGAGATCCTGTATGACTGCTGGGTCGCTTCTAATCAGAACATGATCTTGTGTACCGACTCTGAACTGAAACTCAGCCTCTGGGTGTTTGTCTTCCGCATCGTTCAGCCAGAGATACTTGTCTTCAGGTGATGTACCTTCAGGGAAGTATAATCTTACTCTCATGGGGGGTTGAGGTTGTAGATGATGGTCTCTAAGTCTTTCTGCCTTTTCGGCCTTCCGCTTGTTCCTGGACTGAACTAGTTGAAAGCCATCTTCTCCGTTGGTGTCAAGGTCAACACCACAGTCGCCTGGCTCACTCAGTGCATCAGGAGAGTTAAAGCGAGCAGCTGGGTCTCCAGTCAACTCAGACATGGTGGAGTTACAGGGCTCGACTTATATGCCTACGTCAGAGGGCCGAGGACTGCTTGGCACTCCTAGGAAGTCAGCGGTGGTTAGGAGGCGTAACCCTCTTAGAGGACAAAGGAGATTGGCATCTACTGTACAGCGTATTAGCGGTGTGAGGGGAGGCCATGAGCGGGCCTCCCGCGGAGGGAGTGTGGTGTCGGGGGGACTAAGGTAACAGGAGTATTCTCAGTTTATAAACACTTTTATTACACTACACTTGTTCTTAATAGCATGTCTGTTTTTCTGGTTAGATACAGTATCAAAGTCAATTTTAGTTTCAAAAGAACTAACCAGCTTGGCACACTATGAGGACGGGGTTTGTGTAAACAAACCCTCACCACATGGCCGAGCGTGACCACAAGGGTATAGGCCTTGCCTCGCGGGCACCTACACCTACACACGACACAGTGCTCAACACACGGTAGTTCACTTGTTATACAGGCAACATATTTGCAGTTGTTGACCTATCCCCACCCTACTGGGTGGTGTTGTGTTATTTCGAAGTCAAGTGTGAAGCCGACCCACTGTTGTTCTCAGAGTGGACTGATTAGCACCTCCTTGTCAGGAGATGGCGGTCAGTTCCCAGCGGTGCTTATCTCACCGGCGGGTCACGGCTCTCACTGGTACTGTCTAGTACTGAATTCACTGGCTTAAACACTGTTCATAACTGTTCAACACTGGTTCCACTTCTTTC
>NW_024737626.1:0-44662 GCF_018991925.1 Homarus americanus
ACAACCACCACACTTACCAAACACTACCTTCACAACCACTACACTTACCTAACACTACCACAACCACCACACTTCTAGCCCCCAACACTACCACTAACCACCACATCTCTAATTCCCAACACCACCACAACCACCACACTTACTAAACACTACCCTCAACCAAAACACTTAACTTCTAACACACTAACCACCACACCTACCAAACACTACCACAACCACCACACTTACAAACACACCACACACACCTACCCAAACACTACAACCAACACAAACATAAGCACACCACAACCAACAACACTTACAAAAACACAAATCCAACCAACCACATAACCAACACTACCACAAACCACATTTACTAAACACTACCACAACCACCACACACCAAACACCACCACAACCAACCACACTTACACAAAACACTAACACACAACCACAAAACTTACTAAACAACTACCACAAACAAACCACACTCCATCAAACACCACACAACCACCAAACACCAAAAAACCAACAAACACACTTACCCAAACACTAACCACAACCACCACACCCCTACCAAACACCACCACAACCACCACAATTAACCAAACACTACCACAACCACCAAACACTTACCCCAACACACAAACCACACACAAAACACCACCACAACCACCACAACCTAACCCAACACTACCACAACCACCACACTTACCAAACACTACCAAAACCAAAACACTTACAACAACACCACCACACCACCACTTACTAAACAACAACACAACCACAACACTTACCCCAAACACTACAACAACCACCACACCCTACTAAACACAACACAACCACCACAAAAACCCACAACACAACACAACCACAACACTTACCAAAAACTAACACAACCAACACACTTACTAAACACTACCACAACCACCCACATACCTAAACACTACCACAACCAATTAACACTACACCAACACTACCACAACCACCACACACCTAATAAACACACCCCAACCAAACACACACCCCAACATCACCACAACCACCAAACATACTAAACACCACCACAAACCACCACACTACCAAACACCACCACAACCACCACACTTACCAAACACTCACAAACCAAAACCAACAACACCCACCACAACACTACCACAAACACCATTAATTACCAAACACTACCAAAAACCAAAACATAACTTAATTCAAACACTACCAAAACCACCACATCATTCTACCAAACACTACCACAACCACAAACACTCACAAAACACAACCAAACAACAACACCACACTAACTAAACACTCCACAAACCACCACAAACTCAACAAACACTACCACAACCACCAAAATTACTTCAACACCACAACAACCACCACACTTACTAAACACTACATCATCCATCACACTCACCCCAACACAACCACAACCACCACACATACCAAACACTACCACAACCAAAACACTTACCAAACACTACCACAAATCCACCAAACTTACTAAACAATACCACAAACCACAATTACTAAACACTACCACAACCACCACACTTACTCCAACACTACCACAACCACCACACTTACTAAACACCATCACCACAACCACCACACACTTCTACACCTAACACCACAACCACAACACTTACTAAACACTACCACAAATCCACCACTCACTAAACACTACCACAACCAACTAATTCCAAACATTACCACACAACCAACACACTTACCACTACAACCACAAAAATCAAACACAACCACAACCACCATAATTCTACCCAACACTACCACAACCACCACAAATCTACCAAACACTACTCAACCACCACATTTCATCAAACACTACCACAACCACTACTACACTTACCAAACACCATCAACAACCACAACACCACACTTACCAAACACAAATACCACAACCAACACACACCAACAAACACTACTACAACCACCACACCATAAACACCACCACAACCACCACACTTATAATCAACACTACCACAATCACCACACTTACCCCAACATTACCACAACCACCACACCTCACTTAAACACTCACTTCAACCACCACACTTACCAAACACCACCTCAACAACCACACTTAACCAAACACTACAACAACCACCACACTTACCTAACACACAACAACATCCACCACACCATACTAAACACTCACCACAACCACCATACATCTACCCAACACTACCACAACCACCACACTTACTAAACACTACCACAACCACCACATTTACCCCAACACTACAAACAACAACCACACTTACTAACAAAACTACCACCACAATCCAATCACAACACTCCACAACCAACACACACTACAACAAAACCACTAAACCACCAAACACACAAAACACAACCACCAAACAAAACTCCACAACACAAAACCAACACACTTAACTACAACACTACCAAAACCACCACACTTACCAAACACAACCACAACCAAAACACTTACCCAAAAACCACAAAACCCACACAAAACACCACCACAACCAATAATTTATCAAACATCACAAAAACACCACACTTACAAAACAACACCCACAACCCAACACACAAAACCACAACCAACACACTAAACAAACCACAAGCACTACACTTACTAAACATTATCACAACCATCACACTTAATTCACCAATACTAATACAACCACAACATCTTCTACCAAACACTCACCACAACGAACACAGTTACTAAACACTCGCCCACAAATCCATCACACTTTAAACATAATACACCACCACACTTTCTAAACACTACCACACCCAAGTAATTAATTTACTAAACACCATCTCAACCACCACACTTACCCCAACACTACCACAACCACTACACTTTCCAAATACTACCACAACCACTCACACTTACTAAACACTATCACAACCACCACACTTACTCCAACACTACCACAACCAGCACACCTACTAAAACACCACTACAACCACCACACTTACAATCTAACACTACCACAACAACCACAAATAATTTCACTCTACTAAACACTACCACAAGCACTACATTTACTAAACATTATCACAACCACCACACTTAATTCTTAACACAAACACAACCACAAAACACTTACCAAACACTACCACAACGAAATGCAGTTACTAAACACCACCACAACCACCACACTTACGAAACACTACCACAACCACCACTCTTATTAAACACTACGACAGCCACCACACCACAAACACTACCACACCCAGCACAATTACTAAACACTATCTCAAACACCACCTCTACCCCCAACACTACCACACAACCACCACACCCTTCCAAACACTACCACAACCACTACACTTCTTACTAAACACTATCACAACCACCACACTTAATTCCCCAACACTACCAAACCAGCACAAACCAAATAAAACCCTACCTACAACCACCACACTTTACACCCAACACACCACCACAACCACCACATACCAAAACACCACAAATAAACCAAATACACTCACTAATCAACAACCACAACCACCACACTTACTAAACACTACCAAAACCAACATATTCACTCCCCAACACTACAACAACCACAGACAGTTACCAAAACACTACTCCCTAACCACCACAACTCTTACCCTCAACACCACCACAACCACCACACTCTACTAAACACTACCACAAGCACCACACTACCAAACACTACCACAACCACCACACTTACTAAACAATGCCAACCACTACTAAAAAAACTACCACAACCCACACTTACCCCAACACTAACACACAACCACCACACTTACCAAACACTACCACAACCACCACACTTACTAAACAATACTATTAAACCATCGCCATTAGTAAACACTCACAACCATCACATTTACTCTAAACACTACCAAAACCACCACACTTACCCCAACACTACACAACCACCACACTTACCAAACACTACCCACAACCAATTACACTTACTAAACAATACCACAACCACCGCCAATAGTAAAACACTACAACCACCACATTTACTAAACACTACCACAACCACCACACTTAATCTAACACTACCACAACCACAGCACACACTATATTAATTACCACAACCACCACACTTACACCCAACACTACCACAACCACCACACTTACTAAACACTACCACAATCACCACACTCACTAAGCACCACCACAAACACCACACTTACCCCAGCACGACCAAAAAAACACCACTTCTTACTAAACACTACCTTAACCAAAACACTTATCCCAACCCTACCACAACCAGCACACTTAACAAACACTACCTCAACCACCACACTTACCAAACACTACCACAACCACCACACTTGCTAAGCACTACCACAACCAACACACTTTTACTCCTGAAATCTTCTACACCACCACACTTATGAGACACTACCATAACCAGCACACCTACTAAACACTACCACAACCACCACACTTACCCCAACACTACCAACCACCACACACTTACTAAACACTACCACAAGCACCACACTTACCAAACACTCACCCAAATAAACCACACTTACTAAACACTACCACAACCACCACTCTTACCAAAAAACTACCACAACCACCACACACTTAACAAACACTACCACAACCACCACACTTTCACTCCCAACACTACCACAACCACCACACTTACCCCAACACTACCACAACCACCAGGCTTTCAAACACCACCTCAACCACCACACCTTACTAAACCCCACAACAACCACCACACTCTGCAACACTACCACAACCACCACACTTAATAAACACTACCACAACCAGCAAATTTAATAAACACTACCACAACCACCTCACTACCAAACACAACCACAACCACCACACTCTACCCCAACACTCACCAACACCACCGCACTTACCAAACACTACCACAACCTACAACTACAAAACACTACAATCACCACACTTACTAAACACTACAACAACCACCACTTACAAAACACCACTGACAACCAATTACACCTCACTCAAACACTACCACTCAACCACCACCAATTCACCAAACACTACCACAACAACCTCAATCAACAAACACTACAACAATCACCACACGCACCCCAACACTAACAAAACCACAACATTTCCAAAAGATTCACAACCAACCACCACACACTAAAACACTACCAACCACCACAATTCTACTATAAACACTACTCCTCAACCAATTTAAACCCAACACTACCACAACAACCACACTTACTAAACACTACACAACCACCCCACCTACCAAACATTACCACAACCACCACACTTACCAAACATCATCACAACCAGCATTAATTTACTAAACACTACCACAACCACCACACTTACCCCAACAATACAACAAACAACCATTAACTTACAAAACACAACCACAACAACCACCTTACTAAAACACTCAACACAACAACCACACTTACTAAACACTACCAACCACCTCAATAGACTTACCAAACACTACTACAAAGCACCATACTACTAAAACACTAACACAACAAATCACACTTACTCCAACACTACCACAAAGCCACACTTACTAAGCACCAAAAACTACTTTAACACTTACTCAACACTACCACAACCACCACACTTACCAAACACTACACAACCACCACACTTACTAAACACTACCACAACCACCACACTTACCCAAACACTACCAGAAATACCACACCACTAAACACAACTCCAACTAAAAAGACAATTAATTTCAACACTGCCACCACAACCAATTACACTTAAGAAACACTACCTCAACCACAACACTCTTACCCCAACACTACCACAACCACCACACTTAATAAACACTACCACAACAACCAACGATATAAACTACCACAACCACCACAATCACCACACTTCAACTTAAACACTACCACAACCAACTCACACCTTACCCCAACACCACCAGCCAAATACGACACCTTACTAAACACTACCTCAACCACAACACTTACTAAACACTACCACAACCACTACCACACTTGCTAAACTTCCACACCACCACACTTTACCCTGAAACCACATGACCAGCAAAATGAGACACTACCACAAACTGCAGCCAATTTACTAAACACTACCACAACCACCATGTCAATTCACTAAACACTACCACAACCACCACACTTTGCATTAAACACTACTTCAACCACCATTGCCACTAATCATTACTTAAAACCATCACTAACTTACCAAACACTAACACAACCACCATGAACTACTAAACACTACCACAACCACCACACTTACCCCAACACTACCACAACAACCACACTTACTAAACACTACCACAACAACCACATTTATTAAAAAACTACCACAACCACCACACATACCAAACACTACCACAACAACCACACTTAACAAAAACCACACAACCAAACACTTACCAAACACCACCACAACCACCACACACTTACCAAACACTACCACACAATCACCACACTTACTAAACAATCACACAAACCACCACACTACCAAACACACAACCACCACACTTGCTACACTCAACAACCACACCAAACTTTACCCTTAAAAACACATTAATGACCACCAATTTCATGAGACACAACCACAACCAGCACACATACCAAACAATACAACCACAACCACCACACTTACCAAACACTATCAAAATCCACCACACATACAAATACACAACACAACCACCACATTACATAAAACTACCACAACCACCACACCTTCACCAAAACAACAACAACAACCACACTTACTAAAAACTAACACAACCAACACATTTACTCCCAACACTACCACAACCACCTTATAGTTACTTAAACTCTTACCTAATCCACCATACTTACCCCAACACTACCATACACAACCACCACACTTACTAAAACACTACTTCAACCACCCCACCTTCCCAATCATTACCACAACCACCACACTTACACCCAACACTCCACAACCACCACACTCACTAAACACTACCACACAACAACTACACTCACTAAACACTACTACAACCACCACACTTACTAAACACTACCACACCAACACACTTAATTCTTAACACTACCACAAATTCATGAGAAAGCAGCCAACACTACCCCAAATGCACTTACATCAACACCACCACCACAACCAATTACACTTATGTCATTAATTGCCTCAAACACCACACACACCAAACACTACCACAACCACCACACTACCAAACACCACCTAACCACCACCACTTAAACACCACCACAACCACAACACCACAAAACACCAACCAACCAATTCCACACCTCACTAAACACTACCACAACCACCACACTCACCAAAACACAACCACAACCACCCACACTTACCTAAACACCACCACAACCAACACACTCACTCACAACACTACCACAACCACAACACTCACCACACTCAACACAACCACCACACCCAACACCAACACTACCACAACCACCACACCACAAACACCACACAACAAACACACCCACAAAACACTACAACAACCACCACACTTTACTCAACACCACCCCAAACCAACAACACTTACCAAACACCTACGCCAACCACACTTACAAATCAACACCCAAACCACCACACCATAATCAACAAACCACCACAATCAATTCAATATACCAAACATTACCACAAATAAACCACCACTTACTAAAACCACATCCAAACCACCACACTTACCAAAAACACTACCACAAACATTCAACACAACCTACCCAAACACCACAAACAACCACCACATTCTAACACCAAACAATACAACCACCAACACTTACCCCAACACTACAACAACCACCCACACTACTCCCAAACACAAACACAATCACAACACTTTCAAACACTACCAAACCAACACACCTTAAACACCAACAATAAACCACAACACTCAACCAAACACTACCACATCCACCACACTTACTAAAACACCCCCACACCCCAAACACCAAAAAATACCCACAACCACCACCATTCCAAACACTACCACAACCACAAACACTTACTAAAACCACTCAAATCAACCACACTTAAATAAACACTACCAAAACCAACACACTCTACTAAACACATCACCACACAATAGGGTGTGCTCAGAGGGAAGATCAGCAAAAACTAATGCCCATCACTTTTGTAGATTTATATATAAAACAGAAAAATAACTTCAGTTTCAATATTTTGCAACCTTTATAGTAAAATGAAGTGAAATTTTCTATCGAAAATCTAACGCACAGCCGCAATAGTGCATTACAATTAAATAGTGAACATTACTTTCTGACTTCATTCTTTAACAACCCAACTAACAATATTTTTTTCTGTTTCAGATTCTGATGACGAGTAAGTTGATAATATTTGCGATGCTGCTTGTGTCAGGACGAGGAACCAAAATCCAGCCATCTCAGTCACTATCTTGGGTCTGGGAGAGAGCTCCGCAGCTTGAGTTGCCTACATTGAGATGCTGAGATACGGTGTTTTAACTAGCAAATCTCAGTGAAAAGAACCAGCAATCCTATAAACAAAGACATTGCCAGTGATATGACCAGTTACTGGCATTATACACTTGGCTAACGCTCAGTCTAAGCCTCCAGTCATAACAAGTCAGGAAGAAGGACAGTGAGGAGACTACAGCGAAGTTGGGAAAAGGCAAGAGATATTCTCTCTGGGAGAGGAAAACTTGCAGTTAAGGACAGCTTGCTGGGCTAACTGACCAGTAATTTGACATAATTACTTGCAAGTGCCCAATTGTTCTCTGTCCTGGAGTTTGGATGCGGATCGTGACTGTAAATCCGAGGCCCACATCTCTCTATTTGCAAGCGTGAACTGAAGATTCCCAGGATCGAACTGGCATTTGTCAAAGCACAGAGAGAAAAGATCATGGTATAGAGGCTCTCATGATTTCAGCTAAGATATTCCGGAGTCCAAGAGAGACAGGAGGCTGCCAAGCAGAGAGACAGAAGGAGAAGAGCTAAGCTTGAGGAAAAGAGACCTGAGAAGGCCCAGGGTGAGTTAAAAGGCCGATGAATGGAGTCAAGCTGATTCAGAGTTTAATGATTTCCCATGGCTGATCCGAGTGCTGACTCAGGAGAATGGTGACTTTGTCTTAACTCCAGAAAATAATGATCCCAAACCTTCCAGGCATAAGATCTGAAATAGGAAAGATATCCTGAGCATAGCTCTGGCCAGCATGCGACACCACACTGGTCTCTAGAGAAACCGCAGAGATAGCAACAGCTGCCTGGATTGATTGGAGGTTTGATAACACCTGATGATGTTCTGCACCTGGTGATAGATCAAAATAAAGTAAGGATAGCTTCCAGGAGAAACTTGTCAGTAACCCTCAGAAGAGGAGTTTGATAAGTGGAGACAAGAAACAAATCAATTACTTGTTCTTTGATGGGAGAAGGACATACCAAAGTGTTCAAGAAAGTTGAGATTCTGACAAGTTGTTCCCCTGCCATGGTGAAGGAGGAAGATTACCTGCTGCAGTGAACCAGAAGGGAAGTATTTGTGGCATTTCACCCAGAGAAAGATGACATCAGGAAACCAGTTGAGATATAGTGGTATAACATTGTGAACTGTCTCAGAGAGAGGAACGTAGACCAGACCCTGCAGGCCATTGGAGGACAGCACCAACACGAACACAGGGTAAGGGTAGTCTGTAGAGTGGATAGAGCGGAAGATTGGGGAGGAAGCTGGTCTGGATTGTTTGTGACTCCTCCACACCAACGAGTTGCCACCAGACATCTGATCCAGGGAGGGCGGATGGCAAGACTCTTCAAACAATGATGGTCTGGTCCTCTTGGCAAGATGCTGGACTCTGCCACTGGAGTTAGAAATAAATCCGAGCTTGGAAAAAATCACAGTTGGTCTCCACTCGTTGAGCTGCACATACTTTGTCATTGACGACCTGAGTACTGACTAGTACTACTATGGTTATATTGATTTGCAGTGCTACCGCAAACTGGGTCATGCCTGATAGACTTGCTTACCTGCAGATAGGTCCAGTCTCACATTCTAGGTGGTCTTACAACGGCTCTCAGGTTCTGCAGAATTTGGGTCGTTCATCATAAACTGAAAGGGAACCAGTCACAACCTGAGACTTATTGTCCAATTCATCGTGAGCGTCTACTTGCCAAATTGGTCTAACACTGCTGTCAAGTCACTGTTTCGAAGGTCCGAGGCATGTTCTCTCCAGCTTGAGCCCTGAGATTGGGGCTGGCGAAGGTTGTTCAGATTGTGGAGCAGAGATCAGAGGAGATCTTCCTGGTATGCTCATCCTGGGAGGCAGTTTGCAGACAATGCTCTGTGTAAGGATGAGGAGGAGGGTGAAGAGGCAGTCAAAAAAGATCTTGGATACAGGAATTATGTGAGGAACTGGCATGGCGAATTAGTTGGTGACGATTCCTTCAGGTCAGGAAGACTCCTGAAGCCAATCTAGGTGCCAAGACTCTCACTGATCTCATAGGATCTGGACAACATCCAGGCTGGCAGTGCATTCCCTCTTACCTGCAGCCCACCAATGTTCAAGCCATAGCTTTCCTGGACAACCCCATGCATGTCCCTGCCTGGCCTCGCACACCCAGGAGAGCGTTATGTACAGCAAGTGAGCGAGGCTGAGCAGTCACGTGTACAGCCAGGGGGAGAGAGGAGAAGGCTACATCTCGGAGCTCAGGTGGTCGTAAGTAGGAGGTGATGAGCAGAAACAGAAGCAAGAAAGACAGCCTCTCTATGGTGCAACACTGGCCGCAGTAGTAAAACCAGTTTTTGTATTTGATGATTTTGTTTTCTAAAGGAATATTAAACTTAAATAAATGTCAAGATAATTCGTTTCTAATTATCTTGGATCATTTCATCCAATAAATTAACCTGACACATTTATTTTGCATTTAAATATATTTAGTGGTGTTGGTAAAAGGTGGGAATACCAATTTCATAAGATTTCAGGTTAAAATTTACTCTAGCAAATAATTAAACTTTTCAAATCTGGAAGATATCATATGATTCTGCACATAGAATCACATCATTAATACCATGGGCCAGATTTTTCAAACTAAAAAAAAATTCGCCTCCGTATGCATTGGCCAACTTTCTTTCTACTCACAACCACCACACTTACCCCAACACTACCACAACCACCACAGTTACTAAACACTATCTCAACACACCACACTTACCAAGCACTACCTCAACCACCACACTTACTAAACACTACCTCAACCACCACGCCCCACCCCAACACTACCACAACCACCACACTTACCAAATACTACCTAACCACTACACTTACTAAACACTATCAGCCACCACACTTACACCCAACACTACCACAACCACCACACTTACTGAACACTACAACAGCCACCACGCTCACTAATCACTGCCACAACAACCACACTTACTAAACACCAGCACAACCAACACACATGCCACAACACTACCACAACCACAGACGGTTGCTAAACACTACCTCAACCACCACACGCATCAACACTACCACAACCACCACCCTGCAAACACTAACTCAAGCCACCACACAAACACTACAACCACAACACACACTAAACACTACCACAAGCACCACAATTGCCAAACACTACCACAACCACCACGCCCCACAACAATACCACAACTACCACACTTACTAAAACTACCACAACCACCACACTTACCCCAACATGCCACCAACCACACACTTACCAAACACTAACACAACCACCACGCCTACTAAACAATGCTAAAACCGCCAATAGTAAACACTTAGCCACCACGCACAAGCACTGCCCAACCACCACACTTGCACAACACTGGCAACCACCACGGTTGCCAAACACTACCACAACCACCGCACTTGCAAGCTCTACCACAACCACCACACTTACCCCAGCACTACCAATGCCACCGCGCCTCGCAAACAATGCCACAACCAACACACTTGCAAACACTACCACAACACCACAGCTTATCTAACACTACCACAGCCGCACACACTTACCCAACACTCCCACAACCACCACGCTACACTAACACTACCACAATCACCACGCCCACACCAACATTACCACAACCACCACCTTACTAAACACTACCTCAACCACCTCCTTACCATACGCTACCACAACCACCGCCGCAAACACTACAGCAACCACCACACTTACCTCAACACTACAGCAACCACCACACTCCAGCCTAAACACTACCACAACCACCAACCTTACCTCAACGCTACAGCAACCACCAAACACTAAACACTACCTCATCTGCCACACTTGCCCCGGATACTGACCACAAGCCACCACGCGACTGAACCACTGCCACATCCACCACACTTACCCCAACACTACCACAACCACACGCACTAACACTACCACAACCACACCTTAACAAACACTACCACAACCACCACACTTACCAAACGCTACCACAACCACCACGCTTACGCCAACATCTACAACCACCACATGCCCCAACACTGCCTCAACCACCACTTACCCAGGCACTGCTATAAGCAAAACACTTTAACACTACCACAACCACCACACTTACTAAACGGTGCCACAACCTACACTTGCCCCAACGCACTGCAACCTTCCTAAACGCTAGCACAAGCACTACGCTTACTAAACATTGTCCACAACCACCACTTACCCCAACACTAACACCAGCCACAACGCAAACACTACCACAACCACCACACTTGAAACACTACCACAACCACCACGCTTATAAACACTACGACACCACCACACTTACTAAACGCTACCACACCCAGCACGGTTACTAAACACTTCCTCAACACACCACTTGCAAGCGCTACCTCAACCACCACACTTACTAAACGCAACCTCCGACACCACACTTGCCCCAACACTGCCACAACCACCACACTTGCAAATGCTACCACCACTACACTTACTAAACACTATCACAACCACCACACTTCCCCAACACTGCCACAACCAGCACTCTACTAAACACTGCCACAAACCACCACTTACACCCAACACACACGACACACACTTACTCAACACTACAATAACCAACACTCACTAATCACTGCACAACCACCACACTTACTAAACACTACCACAGCAACACACTTACCCCAACACTACCACAACCACAGACAGTTGCTAACGCTACCTCAACCACCACACTTGCCTCAACACTACCACAACCACCACGCTTACCAAAACACTACCTCAACCACCACTTGCCAAACACTGCCAAACCACCACTTGCTAAACGCACCACAAGCACACCTTGCCAAACACTACCACAACCACCACCTTGCTAAACAATGCCAAACTACACCTTACTAAAAACCTACAACTATCACGCCTCCCCAACACTGCCAACCAGCGCATGATGGCTTCCTGTGCCACCCCCACCCCAACACTACCACAACCACCGCGCCCTGACACGCTGCCTCAACCACCACGCTTGCCAGGCCACTACCACAACCACCACGCCCACTGAAACGCTACCCCAACCACCACGTTTGCCTCAACACTACCACAAGCCACCACGCC
Organism: Homarus americanus; assembly: GCF_018991925.1. NCBI lineage: Eukaryota > Metazoa > Arthropoda > Malacostraca > Decapoda > Nephropidae > Homarus > Homarus americanus. The sequence continues at coordinate 13,483 of NW_024737626.1, forward strand.
TGAAAACGCTAACTCAGCCACCACACTTACAAACACTGCCACAACCACCACGCTTCTAAACACTACCTGAGCACCACGCTTGCCAAACACTGCCACAACCACTCACTAAACACTGCAACCACCAGACTTACCAATAACTACCACAACCACCACACTTGCCAAACCCTACCACAACCACGACACTTACCACAGCTCTGCCACAACCACCACACTTGCCCCAACACTGCTACAAACCACCACACTTACTAAACACTACCTCAACCAAAACCTTGCCCCAACACTACCATCCGCACACTTGCTAAACAGTGCCACAACCACCACACTTACCCCAACACTACAACCCCACCTTGCTAAACACTACCGCAAGCACTCGCCCATAACACTATCACAACCACCACACTTACCCCAGGAATAACACAACCACAACCTTACCAAACACTACCACAACCACCACACTTACTAAACACTACCACAACCACCACGCGCGCAAACACTGCCACAACCACCACGCCTATAAACACTGCCACAACCACGCCGTTAGTAGACACTACAACCACCACGTTTGCCTAAACGCTACCACAACCACCACGCCCACTGACACTAGCACAGCCACCACGCGCAAACACTACCACCAGCCACCGCACTTGCTAAACAATGCCACCAACCACCGCCAATAGTAAGACACTACAACCACCACGTTTTACTACGTACTGCCTACAACCACCACGCCCCACCCCCAACACTACCGCAACCAGCACGCCCTTCAAACGCACCACAACCACCACTTACTCCCAACACTGCCACAACCATCACGCCCTTAAACACTACCACAACCACCACTCACTAAGCACTACCACGCGCCACGCCCACTGGCACGACCAAAATGCCACACTTTAACACTACACCTTCCCTCACAACCAGCGCAGCAATAAACACTACATCAACCACCACACTTGCAAACACTACCACAACCACCACGCGCTAAACACTACAACCAACACTTTACCCTGAAATTTGCGCCACCACATTGAGAACACTACCACAACCAGCACACTTACTAAACACTACCTGACACCACGCCCCGCACAACACTGCAACCACCACGCTCCACTAAACGCTACCGCAGCACCACGCGCAAACACTGCCACAACAACCACACCTTACTAAACACTGCCACAACCACCGCTCTTGCCAAAACTACCACAACCACCACGCCTGCAACACTACCACAACCACCACACTTCGCCAACACCACAACCACCACGCTTGCCCCAACGCTACACAACCGCACGCTTTCCTAAACCTTCTTATCAGCCAACCACGCACTTAAACTCTGCAACAACCACCACCTTGCCCCAACTTTTCTACAACCACCACGCCAACAAACACTACAACCAGCGCCAATAAACACTACGACCACCTCGCTCTTCAAACACTACCACAGCCACCACGCGCACAGCACTACCAATGCCACCGCGCGCTGAGCACTACCACAGCCACCCACTCTTGCTAAACGCCACCACAATCACCACACTTACTAAACACTGCTGTAGCCACCACGCTTACTAATCCTGCAATACCACGCCCGCACAACACTGCCTCAACCACCACGCCTGAGACACTGCCACAACCACCAGTCTTTAAACACTACAACAATCACCACGCATTGCCCCAACACTGCAAACCACATCACTTACCCCAACACTGCCACAGCCACCACGCTTACCCAACACTACCACAACCACCACGCTTCTAAACACTGCCTCAGCCACCTTGCCGAACGCTTGCTCCTGCCACCACGCTTGCTAAACACTGCTTCAACCACCCCACGCAGCTTCGATCGTTACTGCCAACACGCCCGCAAACGCTGCTGCAACCAGCGCATTAAACACTGCCTCAACCAGCGCATACCCCCACACTACCACAACAGCCACGCTTGCTAAACACTGCCACAACAGCCACGCTGCTAGGCGTTAACACAGCACCTCGCCCCGCTAAACACTACCACAACCGCCACGCGCAAACACTACTGCAACCAACCACTGTCAGCCTTTACTAAGAAACTACCACGGGCTGAGCACTTGGCCATACGCAGACAACGCACTGAAGCGCCATGCCTTTGAACACTCGCTTGCAAACTTGCCGCTGCCACAACCACGCGCATAACCATGCTTTCACCACAACCACCACGCCCACCGACGCTGCCACCCACCACACCCCACCTCAGCACTGCGACAACCGCCACGCCCTGAACGCTGCCACCAGCCATGCACTTGCTAAACGCCACCTCAGCAAAACCTTGCACCCAGCACCGCGACACCGCACTTACTAAAACGCTGCCACAACCACCACGCGCCCCGCCACTGCCACAATACCAATGCTTCTTCGACGCTGCCACTGGGCACTTCACGCGCGAACACTACCAGCCACCGCCACGCAGCCGCTAAACCTGCAAAGCCACCACGCCCCTGACACTATCCTGACCGCCGCCCCGCTAAGCGCTACTTGCGCAGCGCGAACGCTTTTCTGCAAACCGCCACACTTACCCCAACATAACCTGGGCCGCAAACACTTTCAAGGGCGCTTGCCTGACCACCACGCCTGAAACGCACAGCCACCACGCTTGCGAACCTTTCACCACCAGCCACTTCGCACGCCCCTTCAAACGCTTGCGTGCCCGCGCCACTAAACGCTGCCCACACCATTGCGCCTTTAAAACGCTTCGCTTGCACAAGCCACCACGCCCCTAACCGCGCCTGACCTCTGACAGTTCTTCGACGCTACTATCATGCGCCGTAGCGCATCAGCACTTTCACCACAACCAGCACACTTCCCCAACCTTTCTGCAACCAACCACGCTTGCTAACCAATGCCTGTTATCACGCGCTAACACTTTCTGCACCAGACGCCGCCCGTCGTTATCACCAGCAGCCACCACATACTCGCCCCTACCACAACCACCACGCTTGCCAGGCACTGTCGCAATGCCACGCTTGCCCCACTGCTGCCTCAATAAAGCACGCCCGCAGAGCACTGCCACAGCCACCACGCCTTTAAACCCCACTGCCTCAAACGTCACGCTTACTTTAACGCCTCCCCAAAACCACCACACCCCTGACACTGCGATAACCACCACGCGCAACGCTGCCACGCCACCACGCCCTGAAACACTGCACTCAAGCCGCCACACCCCAACACTGCCACCACCGGCACGCCCCGCACAAACACTAAGCTTCAGCCACCACACTTACCAGTGGTGCCACCAACCAACACGCCTGCAAACGCGCCACCAACCACAACGCCCCACTAAACACTACAACAACCACACTTTACCACTAAACACTACCTGGCCGCACGCACCTCAGCAACACTACCACCAACCACCACACTTTACCCTGAAACTACTACCGACCACCACTTGTAAGGAACAGCTGCCGTCCAGCGCACTTGCTAAACGCTGCATCGACCACCGCGCCCAACGCTGCTTTCCCAACCACCACCTTGCCAAACCTTCATTTCAACCACCACGCGCCGATCGTTGCGCCAACCAACCCACCTTGCAAACACTACCCACAATACCACAGTTGCAAAACGCTGCCACAACCACCACGCGCCGAAACTGCCACAACCACCACGCCCCGCGAACGCTGCCGCAGCCACCACGCTTGCTAAACAGTGCCTCAACCACGCAGTCGATAATGGAGTTGTAACGCTGCAACCACCACGCCGCAGCGCTAAGAACTGCAACCACCTCGCCCATTGAACGCTTCAAGCTACCACCGACTCACTAAACGCGCCGAATGCCCTTTGCTGCGTTGGAACGCACGTGCTGCCCGCCAAACGTTTTGGCTGCAGTCAGCCGCTTACACTTGCACAACCTTCCATTCCGCCCGCCCGCAAAACAGTACCTAATCAGCATTCGGACACTACCACAACCACAACGCTTGATAAACGCTGCAAAACCACCATACTTACCAAGCGCTCCACAACCACACCACGCCCACTAAACCGCAGCCTCAGCCATCACGCTTGCCCCAACACTACTCCACCACACTTGCCCCAACACTGAGTAACCACCGCACTTGCCTAAACACTACTGCCATTTTATCAGCACTACCTGACAACAGACGATTTGCTAAACGCTGCGTAACCGCCGCATACGCACTCCGGCACTGCCACCAGCCACCACGCCCTTTAAGCACTGCGCATCAACCACACGCGCATCGCCCACTACCACAACCACCACACGCCCACCAAACCCGCTAACACAATACCACGCGCCGCAGGCCTTCAACACAACCACCACACTTAGCCGCCTGCAACCAACACGCCTCAACACTTTCACCTGACGAAACAGGCTTGCCCCTGACGCTGCCACAGCCACCACGCCCCGCAGACACTAACGCAACCACCACGCCCCAAACCTGCTACTGTTGGCACGCCTCGACTGCTACTGCAAAACCACCACGCGCTTGCCCGAGCACTTTCTGCAAACCACCACGCTTGCTAAACACTGCCTCCAGCAAAACCTTACCCCAGCAAGCCACGCAACCACACCACTTTAAACAGTGCGCACGCAGCCACCACACGCCCCAATGCTACCACAACCACCACGTTGCTAAACACTATCAACACACCACACTTGCCAGGCAGTGCCACAACCACCACGCTTCCACTAAACGCTGCCTAAACCGCAATACTTCCACCTCAACGCTATCACAACCACCACAGTTGCCCCAGCATTACCACACCAACCACCACACTTGCTAAGAAGTGCCACAACCACCACGCCACTAAACGGTGCACAGCCACCACACTTGCCCCAATGCTGCCACAACCACCACGGTGCTAAGCACTGCCTCAGCGCACCACACTTGCAAACGGTGCCACCAGCCACCCGCACTTGCACTTCAAACACTACACTCGCCACCATATTTGCCTCAACACTCATCGCAACCTGCGGTTGCTGACATTGCCACACAGCCGCCACACTTGCTAAAGGTGCGCGACACTACACACTTACCTTTGGCTCCTGCCACCTGACCACCACGCCCCTTTAAACGCTGCAACAAGCACTGCACTGCGTACTACCACAACCACCACACTTACACCGGCACATTTTGACCAACACGCCCACTAAGGCACTGCCACAACCGCAACGCTCTGAAACGCTGCCACAACCTCCACGCTTCGCTAAACGCCGCCCTGGCCATCGCATACGCTGAGCACTGCCACAACCGCAGACGGTTGCTAAGCACTGCCTCCCAACCCATAAACGCACTCCAGCACTCCACCACAGCCACCACGCATCCCACGCCTAACATAGCTCCGGCCACCATGCTTGCCAGGCACTCCACCTGACCACCACGCGCAAACCTTTCACCACCAACCACCACGCATACTGAAGCAGCTTATTCCCGGCCACCACGCTTGCGCATCAGCCCACTTTCTGCAATATCACGCCCGCCCCAACGTTGCCGCAAGCCGCCACCTGCCAGAACACCGATACAGCCGCCGCATCGCTGGAGCAGTATACGACCGCCGCCGATAAATAAACCGCTGCCTGACCACCGCACTTGCTAAACTTGCTGCCTGGCTCAAACGCGCTTCCCCAGAGCACTGCCACCGACGCAGACGGTTGCTAAACGCTGCATCCGTCGCCACCGCCCTCGGCTTGCTGCCTGACCACCACGCCCCACTAAACGCCTACCCACTCGACCACCACCTTGCCTCAACCCCGCCTGCCACAACAACCAAACACAAAACACCACCGCAGCCAGCACGCCTGCGGTACTACAGCCGCCACGCCCCTTTAAACGCGCTACCGAGCGCCACGCCCCGCAGAGCACTACCACAGCCACCGCGCCGCTGAGGCCTGCCACAGCCACCACGCCCGCAAGCCTTTATCGCAGTCACCACGCTTGCCTCCAGCTTACTATGAGAACCACCACGCCCCACCCAACACTACCTGCGATGCCACGCTGGGCGCGCATCAGCCAAAGGCAACACCCCAACACCACAACCACCACCGCCCCTTTAAACGCTACCCGTAACCAAAACCCGCACCCCAACACCCTGCCTGACCGCCACGCCCACCAGAACGCTACCGCAGTAACCGCCGCAGGCGCTGCCACCAGCCACCAGCCAACCTCAGCACCACAACCAACCCGCCACACTTACTAGCGCTGCATCGTCCTGCACTTGCCCCAACCTGACCACAGCCACCACATACTGAACACCTGCAATAAAACACTTACCAAGGCACTGCCACAGCCACCCGCATACTAGGCACTTTCTCAACAACTTCTGGTTACTAAACACTATCACAGCCACCACACTTGCTCCAGCTTTTCTGACCATCGCATATAAGCACTGCTGCAACCTGCACTTACCCTGCTACCACAATACAGCGCTTCACAAACCTGCCACAACCACCTGCTCGACTGAGCACTTTCTGCAAGCCACCACACTTTCAAACCTGCCTGACCAACACGCTTGCTGCCTGCAACCACGTTCGGTTGCTAAACACTACCTCAGCCTGCACACTTGTCCTTTACTACCACCCAGCCGCCACGCCCCAAAACGCTGCTTCCCGGCCGCCACGCCCGCAGACGCTGCCTGAGCCACTGCGCTTGCTAGGCGCTGTCGGAACCGCTGCACTTGCTGGCGCTACCTGGAGCCAGGACGCTTGCTGGAAGCGCTGCGCAATGCGCCGCATCGATGAGCCCGCTGCCACAGCCACCGCACATGCACTGGCACTGCCACCAGTCGCCACGCCCCCTGACGTTCGCCGCAACCGCCGCAGCACTTTAAACGCTGCATCGACCACCACGCCCCACCAAACGCTACCACCAACCGCCACGCCCCGCAAACCTTTCTGACAACCGCCACGCCCCGCCCGGCATACAGCAGCCACCACGCCCACTAAGGCACTACCACAACCACCACGCCCCACTGGCCTGACCACAACCACCACAGCACTGAACGCTGCTACGTCCACCACGCCCGCACAACGCCACAACCAACAACCACGCACTAGGCCACGCAAGCTGACCACCACGCAGTCGTTTCACAACCAGCACGCCCCGCCAGGCTACCTGACCACCACGCCCCCGCAGAGCCTTTACCACAACCGCCACGCCCGCATAGCACTGCAAGCCACCACACTTGCCCCGGCACTGCCACAATCACCACGCCCGCAAACGCTGCCACAAGCCGCCACGCTTGCTAACACAGCCACAACCACCATACTGAACGCTACCACGTCACCACACTTATCCCAACACTTACGCAACGACCACGCCACTAAACACTTCCTCAACCGCCACACTTGCCAGCGTTGCCACAATAACCTGCCCACGCAATCTACCACAACCACCACGCCCACTAAACACTGCCACAGCCACCACGCCCCGCACTAGCACTACCGCAACCTCCACACGCCCCGACACTGCCACAACCACCACATTCCGACACTACGCCACAACCACCACTTGCCAGAGCACTGCCACAACCACGCCCACTAAACGCACCACTGCAACCACACTTGCCGACTATCACAGTCGCCACGCCCCTCCAGCACTGCCGGAACCGCCACGCCCCACCCCCAGTCCTGGATGCCACGCCCCTTTCTAAACTACCTCAACCGAAACCTTGCCCCAACATGCCTGACCACCACGGCTAAACCCTTCAAACAAAAAACTGCTTCTGCCACCAGCCACCACGGCACCAAACCTGCCACCAGCCAACACGCCCAGCAAACGCAGCAACCATCACGCCCTAAACACTGCCACAACAACCACCTTGCTAAACGCTACCACAACCACCACGCGCAAACACTGCTACCAGCGCAACACCAAACACTGCAATCGACGCCCTCCGAACTACAGACCACAGCTTGCCCCAACACTACCACAACTACCACCTTATAAACACTGCCTCAACATAAAACGCTTACCCCAACACTACCTCAACCACCACGCGCAAGCACTACCAGCAACCACGCCCTTTCAGCGCTACCACAACCACCACACTTTGCCCTGGGCTACTGCGACCGCCACGCTTGAACACGCTACCACAAGCCAAGCGCGCACCACGCTGCACTCTGCCACCACAGTTGCTTCAACATACCACAACTTCACCGCAGCCACTAAATGCTGCTGCAACCACTACGCTTATAGGCATTACCAGCAGCCTCCACGCTTGCTAAACGCTACCACAACCACCACTCACTAAACACTACAACCACCGCACTTGCCCTAAGCACTACCACCAACCAGCGCCCCTGCAACACTACCACAACCAGGACCGGTTACTAACGCTGCGTAACCGCACGCTTGCCTCAGCGCTTCTACAACCACCACGCCTGAAAACCTGCCTCAACCACCACACCTAAACACTGCCACCATGCTACGCTTGCTGCGAACGCTGCCTCAGCCACCACTTTGCCTCAGCACTTCACACACCAGCACCACCGCCTGAAACGTTCCCTCGGCCACCGCGACACTTGCCAATGGCCGCACCTACCACCACGCTTGCAAACGCTGCCACCAGCACACGCCCTGACCTTTACCACCAGCTCTTGCCAGCATGTGACCAGGCCACGCCCCACAACGCTGCAACAACCGCATACTGAAACCTGCTTCAGCCAAACGCCCCAAGTCATTGCCGCGACACCACGCTTGTGGCTAAGCAGTGTCACAGCCACCACGCTTGTGGTTGTACCCCAACACTACGTTGTGTGGAACCCCACGCTTGCTAAACGCTGCGCGACCTACGCTTAGAGCACTATGACGATAATCACGCCCCACTAAATAATACCTGAGCACCACACGCACCCCAATGCTGCCACAACCACCACGCTTGCTAAACGCTACAACCACCACACTTACGAAAAACTGCCACAACCGCCATAATTACTAAATAACTGCGACAGCCACCACGCTTTAAACACTGCCACCCAGCACGTTTACTGAAACGCTACCACAACCGCCGCTTTTGGCACTGCAACCACCGGTTGCTTTAGCGCTTCTGCTCAAGCACGCCATTCGCAAGTGCCTGCAACCACCACACATGTCTTTAAACATTGCCTGCTCAACCACCACGCTTACCCCCAACACTACCAACCACCACACTTACCAAATGCTACCACAACAACTACACTTACTGAACACTATCACAACCACCACACTTACCCCAAAATTACCCAACCAGCACACTTACTAAACACTACCAAAACCACCACACTTACACCCAACACTACCACAACCACCACACTTACTAAACACTGCAATAACCACCACTCACTAATCACTACCACAACCACCACTCACTAAACACTACCACAACCAACACACTTTACCCCAAGCACTACCACAACCACAGACAGTTACTAAACACTACCTCAATCACGACACTTACCCCCAAGACTACTACAACCACCACACTTACTAAACTCTACCAGTGCCACCACTCGCAAACACTACCTCCAAACAAACGCGCAAACGCTACTGCCAGCCACCACACTTACCAAACACTACCACAACCACCACACTTACTAAACACTACCTCAGCACCACGCCACTTCGCTTGCCGCGACCACACACTTCCCACCCAAGCACTACCACAGCCACCATGCTTTCTAAACGCTACCCCTCAACCACCACACTTGCCCAACACTGCCACAACCCTCACAACACTACCACAACCACCACACGCAAACACAACCATAACCATCGCAGCTTCCCCAGAACACTGCCTTACGCGCCAACGCTGCCGAGCCACCACCTTACTCCCATCCTACCACAACCACCACACTTACCCCAACGCTATACAACCACCACACACTTGCCAAACCTGACCACCAACCATCACACTTGCCAACACTTACCGCAGCGCCCCACACTAGCTCCGCCACCAGCCACTGCACCTGCTATGCGCCGAAATCACCTACGGATTCTAAGCACTATCGGCCATCACTTGCCCCAACGCTGCTACACCACCACGCCCGAAACACTACTATCAGCAACACGCTTGCAAACACTTCACAACCACCACTCCACTAAACATGCACCACCACTTGCTAAACCTCCTTAACCACCACACACTTGCCTCAACACTTATACCACAAGCACCACATACCAAGCACTACAACAACCACCACGCCCCACTAAACAACACCACAACTACCACACTTACTAAAGCTACCACAAACTCACGCACCCCAACATCCACAACCACCACGCTCGCAAACGCACTACCACAACCACCACGCGTCTGGGGAACAATATCCTGACCACCGCCAAATGTAAACGCTACCACAACCACCACGCTTACTAAACACTACCACAAGGCACCACACTTACCAAACCTACCACAACCACCACGCTAAAACCAATGCCACAACTACCACACTTGCTATAAACTACCACAACCTCCACACTTACCGCAACGCCTACAACCACCACGCCGCAAACGCTAACACAATCACCCACGCTTACTAAACAACACCACCAGCCATCGCCAAGGTAAACTTCCACAACCACCACGCCCACTAAACACTACAAGCGCCACCGCCTACCAGGCTTGCTGCCACAACCACCACGCTCTAAACAATGCAACTACCACACTTACTATAAACTGCCTGACCTCCACACTCTTCCGCAACACTACATCAACACACCACACTTACCAGGTGCTTCCACAACAACCACGCTACTTAAACCTTTCTCATCAGCCGCCACCGCCCCACTTGCTTATACCTGACCACCACACCCAAATGCTACCACAACCACTCTCTTACTAAGAGACTATCACAACCATCACACTTACCCCAACACAACCACAACCAGCACACTTACTAAACACTACCACTACCACGCCCCAACACTACCACAACCACCACACTTACTAAACACTGCAATAACCACGCCTTTAAACACTACCACAACCACCACTTCCCTTTAACCTGCAACCACAGACAGTTACTAAACACTATCCTCAACCACGACCTCCTCAAGACTGCTACAGCCACCACACTTACTAAACACTACCAGTGCCACCACACGCCAAGTACTACCTCAAGGCGAGAACACCCAGGCCGCTACTTCAACCACCACACTTACCAAACACTACCACAACCACCATACTAAACACTACCTCAATCCACCACCTTACCTAACACTACCATAACCTGCTCCTCACAACCTACAACCACCATGCTTACTAAACACTACCTCAACCACCACGCCCCACCCCAGACGCTCACCTTACGCCCGCTGCACTACCACAACCACCACACCTTAAACACAACCACCATCATACTTTTCAAAGCACTACCTGACACTTGCCCCAACGCTACCATAACCACCACGCTTGCCCCAACACTACCACAACCACCACACTTAGTAAACACTGCCTCAACCACCACGCGCTTCAACACTACCACCACACTCACCCCAACACTACCACAACCACCACACTTACTAAATACTACCACAACCACCACACTAAACACCACAACCACCACACCTCAAACACTACCAATCACCATTTCCTCAACACTACCACTTGCCCCTACACTACCACAAATTCCACACTCTAAACACTGCCTCAGGCAAAACACTTACTCACACTACCACAACCACCACACCTACTAAACACAAGCTCAATCACCACACCTCAAACACTACCACAAACACCATTTGCTAAGCACTACTACAATAGAGTTGTCATAGGAGGAATCAGCTAAAACTAATGGCCCATCACTTTTTGGTGAATTTTAGTGTATATAAACAAATAATTTAAGTTTCAATATTTTACTTTTGCTAGGTAAATTTTAGCGTGAAATTTTCGAAAATCTAACGATACCTTCGTGGTTTACATTGAACATTGTGCTTTCTGACTTCATTCTTTGCAACCTAACCAATATTTTTCTGTTTCAGATTCTGATGCATTTATAAGTTGATAATATTTGCGATGGCTGCTTGTGTCAGGCAAAACCAAAATCCATGCATCTCAGTCACTATCTTGGGTCTGGGAAAACTCCTGAAGTCGGAGTTGCCTACATTGAGAGATGCTGAGATGACAGTGTTTTTAATCGAAATCGTCAGTGAAAAAAACCAAAACTTACAATCAAAAGACATTGCCAGTGATATGACCAGCTTGTCTTGGCACAGTACACTCTGGCTGCTCTTTCATTCAAGCTCCAGTCATAACAAGTCGAAAGGTAGTATTGGCTTACTGTCAGTTGAGAAAAAGCAAGAATATCTCTCTTGGGCGAAAGTGCAAGAGATATCTCTCTTTGGGAGAGGAAAACTGTGTTATGACAGCTTTGCTACAACTGACCAGTTATTTGACATAATTACTTGCAAGTGCCCAATTGTTCTCTGTCCTGAGTTTGGATGCGATCGCATCAGAATCCGAAGCCCACATCTCCTCTATTTGCAAGCGTGAACTGAAGATTCCCAGATCGAACTGGCATTTGTCAAAGCACAGAGAGAGAAGACTGGCAGTATAGGGCTCTCATGATTTCTAGCCAAGATATTCCCGGAGTCCAAGAGACAGAGGCTGCCACAGAGAGACAGAAGAGGAGAAGAGTTGCCGAGGAAAAGAGACTTGAGAAGGCCCAGGGTGAGGTAAAAAGGCCGATGCATTGAGCCAAGCTGATTCAGGAGTTTAATGACTTCCCCATGGCTGATCCGAGTGCTGACTACAGGAGAATGGTGGTGACTTTGTCCCTAACCCAGAAAAATAATGATCCCAAAACCTTCCAGGCATAAGAGATCTTAGCCAGGAAAGATATCCTGAGCATAGCTCTGGCCAGCATGCGACACCAATAATTGGTCTCAGAGAAACTTCAGAGATAGCAAATAACTGCCTGGATTTCGACGGTGGTTTGATAACACCTGATGATGTTCACCTGCGATAGATCATAACAAAGTAAGGAGAGCCTAGAGAAACTTGTCAGTAACCTAGAAGAGGAGTTTGATAAGGGATAAGAAAATGGAATCAATTGTTTGTTCTTGATGGAGAAGTGATGACACTAAAGTGTCTATGAAAGTTGGAGATTCTGACAAGTTGTTCCCTGCCATGGTGAAGGAGGGAACACTACTCCTGCTGCAGTGAACCAGGAGGGAAGCATTTGTAGCATTTCCTTACCCAGAGAAAGATGACATCAGGAAACCAGCTGAGATAGTGGCAGATAACATTGTGAACTGGCCCAGAGAGAGGAACGTAGACCAGACCCCTGCAGGGCCATGGCTGGAGGGGACAGCACCAACACGAACACAAGGTGGCAAGGGGGGGGCTATACAGCAGATAGAGCGGAAGATTGGAGGAAGCTGGTCTGATTGTTTGTGACCTCCACACTAACGAGTTATTAATTAGACATCTGATCCAGGAGCGGATGCGACTTTCTGCAAACAACAGAGATGGTCTGGTCCTTGGCAAGATGCTGGATTCTGCCACTGACAAAGATACCGTCATTGACGACCTGAGTACTGACCAGTACTATGGTTAATGATTTGCAGTGCCATCAAAACTGGGGCCATGCCTGATAGACTTGCTTACCTGCAGATAGGTCCAGTCTGGCCATTCTAGGTGGCTCACAACGGCTCTCAGGTTCTGCAGAATTTGGGTCGCCCATCAAAACTGAAAGGGAACCAGCTTCACAACCTGAGACTTATTGTCCAATTCATCGTGAGTGTCTACTTGCCAAATTGGTTCAACACCAAGGTCAAGTCACTGTTCTCCGAAGGCCGAGGCATATTCTCTTCCAGCTTGAGCCCTGGAGGAGTCAGCCATGAAGGTTGTTCAGATTTCGTGGAGCAGGACTGTGAGGAGAGATCTTCCTGGTATGCTCATCCCCGAGGCAAAGTTCTCCTGCAGACAATGCCTGCAGTAAGGATGATGGAGGAGGAGAAGAGTGGCAGTCAAAAGATCTTTTGATATGAGACTTGAGAGAGGATCTGCATGACGAATCAGTTGGAGACGATTCCTTCAGGGTCAGAAGACTCCTGAAGTCACCAAAGCAAGACCTCACTGATCTCATAGATCTGGATAACATCCAGACTGGCAGTGAGCCCCTACCTGCAGCCTCACCAATGTCTGCTGAGCTTCTGGACAAACCCTATGCATGTCCCTCGTGACACCCAGAGGAGAGCGTTGTGCTGGTGCAAGTGAGCGAGCCAGCAGTCATGTACAGCCAGAGAGGAGGGAAGGCTACATCTGAGCTCAGGTGGTCGTCAGCAGGAGGTGATGAGTAGAAACAGAAGCAAAGAAAAGACATAGCCTCTATGGTGTGTAGCGAATACCGGGTCGTAGTGCAGTAAAACCGGTTTTGTATTTGATGATTTTTGTTTTCAAAAGGAATAATGAATAAATGTGTCAAGATCATTTGTTTCCCACTATTCTGGATCATTTTCATCCTAATAAATTAACTCTGATACATTTACTTTACTTTAAATAAGCTTATTTAGTGGTAAGGTAAAGGTGAATACTGAATTTCATAAGATTTCGCTAAAATTTACCTAGCAAAAAATGAAAACTTTTCAAATCTGAAGATATCACATGATTCTGCACATAGAACTACATCATTAATACCATGGGCCGATTTTTCAAACTCAAAAAAAAAAAATTCGCCTCCGTATGACACACCCTACTACCACAACCACCACACTTACCAAACACTACTACAACCACCACACTTACCCTGAAAACTACTACGACCACCACACTTACTAAACACCACAACCACCACAGTTACCCCAGCACTACCACAACCAGCACACTTACTAAACACTACCACAACCACCACAGTTACCCCAGCACTACCACAACCACCACACTTACTAAACACTACCACAACTACCACACTTACTATAAACTACCACAACCTCCACACTTACCGCAACACTACCACAACCACCTAATTTACCAAGCACTAACACAACCACCACCACTACTAAACAATACCACAACCATCGCCAATAGTAAACACCACAACCACCACACTTACTAAACACTAACTTAACCACCACACTACCTCAACACTACCACAACCACTACACTTACTCCCAACACTACCACAACCACCACAAATACTAAATACTACCACAACCACCACACTTACTAAACACTACCACAACCACCACACTTACCAAACACTACCACAATCACCACATTTACCTCAAACACTACCACAACTACCACACTTACCCCAACACTACCACAAATTCCACACTTGCTAAACACTACCTCAACCAAACATCACCCCAACACTACCACAACCACCACACTTACTAAACACAAGCTCAATCACCACACTTACCAAACACTACCACAAACACCACATTTGCTAAGCACTACCACAAACCACACACTTTACCCTGAAAACTACTACGACCAATACACTTATGAGACACTACCACAACCAGCACACTTACTAAACACTACCACAACCACCACAGTTACCCCAGCACTACCACAACCACCACACTTTCTAAACACTACCACAACCACTACACTTACTAAACACTATTACAACCACCACACTAATTCATAATCTCAACACTACCACAACCAGCACACTTTTACAAAACACTACCACTACCACCACACTCTACCCCAACACTACCACAACCACCACACTTACTAAACACTACCACAACCACCACACTCACTAAACACTACCACAACCACCACACTTACTAAACACTACCACAACCACCACACCCAATCTAACACTACCACAACCACCACAGTTACTAAACACTACCTAAAACCACCACATTTACTCCAACACTACCACAACCACCACACTTTCAAAACACCACCTCAACCACCACGCTTACCAAACAATTCCACAATCACCACACTTACTAAACACTACCACAAGCACCACACTTACCAAGCACTACAACAACCACCACACTTACTAAACAACACCACAACTACCACACTTACTAAAAGCTACCACAAACTCCACACTTACCCCAACACTCCCCACAACCAATTACACTTACCAAACACTACCACAACCACCACACTTACAAAACAATACCACAACCACCGCCAAATGTAAACACTACCACAACCACCACACTTACTAAACACTACCACAAGCACCACACTTACCAAACACTGCCACAACCACCACAACTACTAAACAATACCACAACCACCATAATTTACTATAAACTACACATAACCTCCACACTTACCGCAACACTACCACAACCACCACACTTACCAAACACTGACACAACCACCACACTTTTTACTAAAACAATACCACAACCATCGCCAATAGTAAACACTACCACAACCACCACACTTACTAAACACTTACCACAACCACCACACTTACTAAACACTACCACAACCACTACACTTATTCCAACGCTACCACAACCACCACACCTTACCAAACACTACCACAACCACCACATTAATTTATAAACACTACCACTACCAATGCACTTACTAAAACACTACCACACCCACAACACTTCCTCTAACACTACCAATACCACCGCACTTACTAAACCTCTACCTCAACCACCACACTCATCCCCAACACTACCACAACCACCACAATTTTGAAAACTACCTCAACCACCATTAATTTACTAAACACTACCACAACCACCACAATTCTACAAAACACTAAATTAATCCACCACACTTACTTCTCAACACTACCTCAACCACCACACTTACCCCAACACTACACACAACCACCACACTTACAAAACACTACCTCAACCAACACACTTACCAAACACTACTACAACCACCACACTTACTAAACACTATCACACACCCACCACACTTACTAAACACTAACTTAACCACCACACTTACCTCAACACTACCACAAACAACTACACTTACCCCAACACTACTACAATAGGTGTCATACTGGGAGTAATTTTTTTTTTTTAGTTTGAAAATTCGGCCCATGGTATTAATGATGTATTTCTATGTGCAGAATCATGTGATATCTTCAGATTTGAAGAGTTTTCATTTTTTGCTAGGTAAATTCCCACCCTTTTACCAACACCACTAAATAGCTTATTTAAAGTAAAGTAAATGTATCAGGTTAATTTATTAGGATGAAAATGATCCAGAATAGTGAAACGAATGATCTTGACACATTTATTAAATTTAATATTCCTTTAGAAAAAAAAATCATCAAATACAAAAACCGGTTTTACTACTACGACCCGGTGTTGCTGCACACCATAGAGAACATGTCTTTCTTGCTTCTGTTTCTACTCATCACCTCCCTGCTGACCACCTGAGCTCGGATGTAGCCTTCCCTCCTCTCCTGGCTGGCCTCGCTCACTTGCTGTACACAACGCTCTATACTCTGGGTGTGCGAGGGCCAGGCAGGGACATGCATGTGGGGTTGTCCAGGAAAGCTCTGACTTGAACATTGGTGAGGCTGCGGAAGTGTAGAGGGGGGCTCACTGCCAGCCTGGATGCTATCCAGATCTATGAGATCAGTGAGGGTCTTGGCACCTAGATTGACTTCAGGAGTCTTCCTGACCCTGAAGGAATCGTCACCAACTGATTCGTCATGCCCAGATCCTCTCATAAATCTCATATCCAAGATCTTTTTGACTGCCACTCTTCTCTCCTCCTCATCCTTACTGCAGAGCATTGTCTGCAGAACTGCCTCGGGATGAGCATACCAGGAAGATCTCACAGTCTGCTCCACAATCTGAACAACCTTCCTTGGCTGACTCCTCAGGAGCTCAAGCTGGAAGAGAACATGCCTCGGACCTTCGAAGAACGATGACTTGACCTTGGTGTTGAACCAATTTGGCAAGTAGACACTCACGATGAATTGGACAATAAGTCTCAGGTTGTGAAGCTGGTTCCCTTTCCGTTTATGATGAGCGACCCAAATTCTGCAGAACCTGAGAGCCGTTGTGAGCCACCTAGAATGTGAGACTGGACCTATCTGCAGGTAAGCAAGTCTATCAGGCATGACCCCAGTTTTGATGGCACTGCAAATCAAGTAACCATAGTACTGGTCAGTACTCAGGTCGTCAATGACAGTATGTGCAAGCTCAACGAGTGGAGGGCCAACTGTGATTTTTTCAAAGCTCGGATTTATTTATAACTCAGTGGCAGAGTCCAGCATCTTGCCAAGAGGACCAGACCATCTGTTGTTTGAAAGAGTCTTGCCATCCAGCTCCTGGATCAGATGTCTGAGTGGCAGCTCGTTGGTGTGGAGGTCACAAACAATCCAGACCAGCTTCCTCCCAATCTTCCGCTCTATCCACTGTATGACCCCCCCCTTGCCAACCTGTGTTCGTGTTGGTGCTGTCCCCTCCAATGGCCTGCAGGGGCTGGTCTACGTTCCTCTCTCTGAGCCAGTTCACAATGTTATCTGCCACTATCTCAGCTGGTTTCCTGATGTCATCTTTCTCTGGAGTGAAATGCCACAAATTCTTGACCTGTGCCCAGGTGGGATAATCACATAAAAAAACCTGACAATACCACAACCGCCACACTTACCAAACACTGCCACAACCACCACACTTACTAAATACTACCTAAACCACCACCAAAACACTACCACAATCACCACACTTACTAAACACTGCCACAACCAACACATCTCCCCCAACACCACCACAACCACCATACTTTACTTAAACACTTCCACAAACAACACACTTACCCCAACACTACCTCAACCACCACACTTACCCTAACACTACCATAAATCACCACCATTAAACACTACCACAACCACCACAACTCCCAGCACTACGACAACCACCACTCTACTGCTAAACAATACCACATCCACCACACTTCACCAAAAACTACCACAACCAACATATTTACCAAACACCTACAACCAGCACACATGCATTATGACACTACAACAACCACCACACTTACCAAACACTACCACAACCACCACACTTACCTCAACATTGCCAATAACCACCACACTTGTTAAGCACTACCTCAACCATTCCACCACAAAACTACCACAACCACCACACTTTAATAAACAGTACCACAACAACCACACTTTACCAAACACTACCACAACCACCACTAACTCACTAAACACTACCCCCAACTATCACACTTACCAAACACTACCACAACCACCACACTTACCAAAACACTACCACAATCACCGCACTTCACTCAACACTACCACAACTACCACACTTACCAAGACACCTGCCATAACCACCACACTTACTAAGCACTACCTCAACCACCACACTTACCAAAACCAACACAACCACATCACACTTGCTAAACACTATCCTCCAACACTATTTACCAAACACTACCACAACCACCACACCTACCATAAATACCACAACCACCACACTTACCAAACACTAACACACCAATTCACTTACCAAGCACACCACAACCACCACACTTGACTAAACACTCACTCCACCAACACATTTACCAAACACTACCACAACCACCTACACTCTACCATAACTACCACAACCACCACACTTACCAAACACTACCACAACCACAATCATATTACCAAACACCACCCAACTATCACACTTCTACAAACACTACCACAATCACCACACTTAATATACACTACCACAATCCGCACACCAAACCTACCACAACCAACACGTTTGCCAAACATTACCACTTCACCACCACTTACCAAACACTAACACAACCACCACTCTTACCAAGGCACTACCAACAACCACCACATACCCAAACACTACCACAACCACACACGTTTTGCAAAATGCTACCACAGGCCACCACACTTATCAAACACTACCACAACCACCACACTTACCAAACACTACCAACAACAACACATTTACCAAACATTACCACAACCACCACACTTGCCTAACACTACCGACAACCACCACACTTACTAAGCACTACCACAAACCACCACACTTACCCCAACACTACCACAACCACCACACTGACTAAACATTACCACAACCAACATAATTTTACCAAACATTACCACAACCACCACATACAAAACACTACCACAGCCACCACGTTTGCCAAACACCTCCTGCAGCCAAAATCCTGAAACACACAACCACCGCACTTACTAAACACCGCTAACTCAAGCTCACACTTAAGAACACTACCACAACCAACACACTTACCAAACACTACCACAACCACCACTAACTATCAGAACACTGCCACAACCACCACGCTACCAACCACTACCACAACCAGCCACCGCATTAACAAACCACTGCCTCAAGCAACACATTTGACCAAACACTACAACCACCACACTTACCATACACTGCCACAACCATCACGCTTACCAAACACTGCCACAACCACCACACTTACCAAACACTGCCACAGCCAAATCACACTTTACTTCCGAAACTACCACAGCCGCCACGCTTGCCCCGACCCTACCACAGCCGCCGCATACCAAGAGCCACTGCCTCAACCAACACCTTGCCCCAACTCTGCCACCCAAACCACGTTTACCAAACCTACTACAGCCAACACGTTTGCCAAACACTACCACCACACCACACTTGCCAAACAATGACCACAAACCAACACACTACTACACTCACCACAACCTACACGATTTGCAAACACTGCCACAACCAGGCATACTTGCACCGTTCTGGTAGGTTCCCAAAACAATACCACAACCAACACACCTACCAAACACTACCACAACCACAACACTTACCTCAACACTTCCACAACCACCACACTTGCAAGAACACTGCACACAACCACCACGCCAATAAACACACATCAGCCACCACGCCCTTGACAATGCCACACAACCACCACACTTACTAAACACTAACTCCAGCCACCACATACTAAACACAACCACACCCACCACACTTACCCCAACACTACCATAACCACCACGCTTGCCAAACACTACCACAGCCAAAACTTGCCCCAGCACTGCCACAACCACCACGCCCAGTAAACACTACGCCAACCACCACGCTTACCAGACAGTATACAACCACCACACTTGCTCAAACACTGCTACAACCACCACACCCCAAACACTACCACAACCACCACGCCTAACCAGACACTGCTTGATCACCACACTTACCCAAAACTACCACAACCACCACGCCCACCAAACACTGCCACAACCACCACACTTACCAAGCACTACCACAACCACCCACGCCAACAAACTACCACAATGCCACACTTGCAAAAACTGCCACAACCACCCACACTAATAAAACACTGCCACAACCACCACGTTTGCTAAACAATGCCACAACCACCGCTCATAATAAGGCACTGCCGCCAACCGCAATTTCTAAACATTCCACAGCCACCACCTTACTAAACACTACCACACCCACCACTCTTGCTAAACACTACCACAAGCCAACACTCGCAAACACTACCACTGAATACACCCCCAACACTACCATAACCACCACCTTGCCAAACTGCTATACAAACCACCACGCGCAAGCACTGCCACAACCACCACGCTTCGCAAACACTGATCCCAACCAACACGTTTACCAAACACTACCACAACCACCACGCTTACCCATGCACTGCCACCAAGCGCCACACCCGCAAACTGCCACCACCTGCGCTTCCCAAACACTGCCAGAACCACCACGCGCATCGAAAACTACCACAACCACCACGCCCCTGCGACCCTGCCACAGCCACCACTCACTAAACACTGCCACCAGCCCCAGCACACTTGCCTAACGCTACCACAACCGCCTGATTTACTAAACACTGCTGCAAGGCTACGCCCGCACAACACTTCCCGACCACCACGCTTGCCAAACATTGCCACAACCACCACCGCCCCGCAGACAACTCCAGACACCACACTTACTAAACAGTCCCTTGCCATGCACGCACCACCAGCCACCACGTTTTCCAAACACTACCACAACCAACGGCAAAAACCTTACCACACCACCACACCTGCCCAGACACTACACAACCCAACGCTACAATCGCTACCACACCACCACACCTTGCCACCAACACTGCCACCAACCACCACACTTCGCAGGCATTGCCACAACCAACACGCTCCTGAAACACTACCACTACCATGCTTGCCCCTAACCCGCTACCGCAAGCCACCACGCCCGCCAAACACTATCATAACCACCACGCCGCAAGAGCACTACCCACAAAATACCACTCTGGCCAGACGTTGCCTGACCGCCACCTTGCCCCAACACTACCACAACCACCACGCACCTTCAAACCTGCCTCCAGCCAACACGCCCCTTTACAACACTACCTGACCCCCGCCGCAAACACTGCCAACCAGCGCAGCTTCCCCACCACGTTGACAACCACCACGCCCACCCGACACTACCAACCAACACGCGCACCAAACACTACCACAACCACCACGCGCCTCAACACTGCCTGACCACCACGCTTGCAAGGCACTGCCACAACCGCCAGGCTTACTATGGGCGGCTGAGCCGCCACGCTTTCAAACGCTAGCTCAGCCGATAACGCCTTAAAACGTGCCTGGACAACCGCCACACTTTAAACGCTACCGCAACCGCCACGCTTTCTCAGATGCTGCCACAGCCGCCACGCGCAAACGCTGCCATCCAGTACGCTCAGGCCCTACTACAGCCAGCACGTTTTGCAAGCGCTGCCACAACCACCACTCTTACCGTGCGCTGCGACAAGCCGCCACGCTCGAAACGCTGCCACAGCCAGCACGCGCAGAGCACTACCACAGCCGCCACGCTCAGAGCACTGCCTGACCACCAGGCTTACTGTGCCTGAGCAGACCACCACACTTGTGAGCGCTAACTCAGCCACCACGTACATAAACGCTACCACAGTCACCACACTTGCTATGCACTAACGAAACCACCACGCACGTGAAACACTAGCTCAGCCACAACACTTACTTAAGAGCACTGCCACAACCACCACACTTACTCCAATGCTGCCACAACCGCTCAGCACTTTCACCGCCAACCAGTGCGCTTGCCAAGCACTGCTGCACAGCCAGCACGTTTCCAGCACTACCACAGCCACCACACCTGCCATGCGCTAGAACCAGCCAGCGCGAGCGCTGCTGCAATTGCCAAACCTCACCGCAAGCCACCACGCCCGCATCGGCACTGCCACAGCCACCACGTTTACCGACGCTGCTGCGACCGCCAGGCTTACTATACACTGCCTCGAGCCCGCACGCGCCCGAACCATTGCCACAACCACCACGACTTATGCACCCCTAACAGGCAGCCACGCACACTTAGGGCTAGACATGATGCCACTGAACGTGCATGTTCGCCAGTTATAGTAATGCTGACTGACCGCAACGCACCGCGACTTACGTAAACGTGAGGCTAACTTTAACCGGCCAGCACGTTTATGAAGCACTTTCACATGACCACCACATTGCCCCAACATGGCTACCACAACCACCACGCATAGCTAAATACTACCACAACCAGCCACGCTTAGCTAGAACAGTTGCCACAACCACCGCAGCAAACACTGCAGTTTGCGCCAGGCTTTACCTCAAGCAGTACATGACTGCCGCACTTGTTAGGCGCTGCCTGGAATTCGCACGCATGCTAAACGCTGCCTGACAACAACGCAAACTACCACAACCACCACGTGCTAATCAATCACCACCAAAACTACTTACTATTGCTACAAACAGCCGCCTTGCTAAGCACTACCACAACCACCACGCCCCGCAGAGCACTATTACAGCCACCACACGCGGTAAAGATACCACAATACCACACATACTAAACGATACCATCACTGGACTTGCTAAAACAGTGCCACAACCACCACGAAACATCCCCGGCAATGCTACGTACCGTTTGCAAACGCAATACAACCACCACACTTACTAAAATTCGCAACCATCAAACTTGTTATCACTACCTACCACCACGCCACCCCAGCACTACCACAACCACCACGCCCGAAACACTGCAACAGCAACCACCACGCTTGATAAAGATACAACCACCACACGTTCGACATTACTGACGCTAAACACTAAACGGTACTTGCAACCACCGCACTTACCCCAACGATGCTACCAGCCACCACGCGCAAACACAACCACAACCACCACGCATAAGCACTACTGGCCACCACCTTGCTAAAACACTACCACAATCACCACACTTCTAAACACTCCCCAGAACCACCACTCAACACCTACACTGCACAGTGACACGCGCAAACACTGCCACAACCACCACACTTGCACCAGCGCTACCATCACCGCGCCTAAACGCCTGTCCCGGCCACCAAACTCCCCAACACTACAACCAACACTCACCAGGCACAATACAAGCCACCGCACTTGCTAGACACTGCGCCAGCCACCACATGCCGAAACAATGCCACCAACCCTAATGCATGCCAAAACTACCGTAACCAGCTTACGTTTACCGACACTGCCCACCACCACGCCAGCAAACGCTCCCTGACCGACACGCGAACACTTCCACAATACCACGCGCCGTCACTGCTACACCAGCCACCACGCTCGCAAACAATGCCACCAAGCCACCACGCTCCGAAACAATGCCACAACCACCACGTTGTGAGCATTGCCACAAGCACGCCAATAAACCTTTCTGCAACCACCACGGCACTGAGCTTCACCGCAGCCGCACGCCAGCCACGCGCAATGCTGTACCACAGTTGCCAAACATCACAACCACCGCACTTGCCCCTGACTCTGCCACCCACCGCACTTCTTAAACGCTGCCACCGCCACCACGCCTTGCAGAGCGCTACCACCAGCCACCACAGCAAAACACACCTACCACCACGCCCCAAGTTTCAACCAAGGCGCATGCACGCAGCCACAACCGCCTTGCCAAAAACTACAACCACCACGCTGATGGCACTACCACAAGCCACCACTTGCCAAATGCCACAACCACCACGCCCCTAGGCGCCAAGAGTCCCACTTGTCCTGCCACAACGCTTACTGATCACTACCACAACCACCACACTTGCAAACACTACCACAACCACCACACGCCTGAAATCACTACCACAACCATTAACTTACCAAACACTACCACAACCACAACACTTGCCCCAACACTACAGCAACCACCACGCCCCGCCAGAGGCCACCACCACACAACCTCACGCCCCTGCAAACCATGCAACCACCTACGCCCATAATCCTGCCACCAACCACCACGCTTACCACAACACTGCCAGACACCACGCTTACAAAACAGTTACCAGGCCACCACACCTGCAAACACTACCACAACCACCACGCCCCTGACACTACCGCCATCACCACGCCCGCAGAATATTATCTGCAATAATGCAGCCCCAAAACTGCCGAACCAGCACGTTTTGCAAAACGCTACCAAAACCATACCAAGCACTGCCTAAACCACCACACTTGCCAAACGATGCCACGCCAACACGCGCAAACTCTACCATCCTGCACGTTTCCAAACAGTGCCACAAGCCAGCATACGCAAACGTTACCGGCCACAAGCACTTGCCGCAAACTACCTGACCACCACGCCCCTACGACACTACCGCCACCACAACGCCCCACTAATCGCTGCCTCAACCACCACGCTTACCCCCCTACTGCCACAACCACCACGCGCAAACGTTCCACAACCAACGCGCTTATAAACACTGCCACTACCACCGTTCTTGCCCCAACACTGCCACAACCACCACGCGCCAAACTGATGCCACAATTACACGCCTGCCAAAGCACTGCCACCAGCCACCGCCCCGCATCGACACGCTGCCACAACCACCACGCTTACCAAACACTGCCACAACCAATGCATTGCCAAACGCTGCCACCAGCCACGCTTGCATGCGCTACCAGCCACCACTCAACCCCGCGCAAACCTCTGCCCCAACCGCCACTTGCCAAAACGTTTCCGCAACCGCAGCACTTGCCGCAAAACTACCGCAACCACCACCTTGCCCCGAGCACTGCCACCAGCCGCAACCTTGCTAATCGCTACCACAACCACCACCTTGCCCCGCTACTGCCTGACCACCACGCTTGCCAGAGCACTGCCTCCAACCAACACGCGCCATGAGCACTGCCACAGCCACCACGCGCATCAGGCTACCGCAATGTGCCAGCGCAAAACGCTGCCGCTACCGCCAGGCTTACTGTATGCGCCTGCCTCAACCTCCACGCTTACCAAACACTACCAGCCACCACCGCGCCCTCAACACTACCACAACCACCTTACCCCGACCATGACCACAACCACCACACTTGCTAAGCTCTGCCACAACCAACGCACTTGCCCTAACACTGCCACAACGACCATCTTATAAACACTACCACAGACCACCACGCTTGCCCCAACACTACTTTCTACAACCGCCACGCGCAGAGCATTACTCACAACCAACGCTTGAAACACAAACCACAACCACCGCTCATGTCTTACTACCACAATACACCACGTTCTAAACAGCTTCCACAGCCACCCGCTTGCTACGCACTACCTGACCACCACGCTTGCTAAACCACTGCCACAACCACCACGCTTTCCAAAGCCGCTTCACCACGCTTCACAACACTACCGCCAACCTGCCCCGCAAACACTACCAACCACACTTGCAAACACTGCCAGGACCACCACTCTCGGCAAACGCTGCCGACCACCGCACTTGCACAGCAGTGCCACATTCACCACGCTTGCTATGCACTACCTCCGCCAACACACTTGCCAACACCACAACCACCATGTTGCAAACACTGCGAACAACACGTTTGTCAAACGCACTACCACCACCACATGCCGACAATGCTGCACAACCAGCACTTGCCAAACTCTGCCATCCTGCACGTTTACCAGCCACTACCAACCAGCATGCTTGCCATGCACTGGACCAGCCACCACGCGCAGAACAATGCCTGTCCAACACGCCTGCAGGCTCTGCAACCAACACGCTTGCCTCAGCACTACCACAGCCACCACGCCCCGCAGAGACGCTGCCTGACCACCACTTGCTAAACGCAGCATCAGCCACCACGCTTGCAAGCACTGCCACAGCCACGCTTGCCAAACCTGCCACAGCCGATGCGTTTGCCAAACGCTGCAGCCACCACACTTGCAACGTTGCCTGACCAGCACGCGCTAAACACTGCCACTGCTGCCGTTCTTGCCCCCCAACGCTACCCTGAGGCACCACGCTTGCCAGACGCTATCATAGCCACTACGCGCAGAGCACTGCTGCAACCAGCACGCTTGCCCCAACGCTACCACAACCCCCACACT
The DNA here is from genome assembly GCF_018991925.1 of Homarus americanus. Lineage (NCBI taxonomy): Eukaryota > Metazoa > Arthropoda > Malacostraca > Decapoda > Nephropidae > Homarus > Homarus americanus. The sequence continues at coordinate 40,776 of NW_024737626.1, forward strand.
TCCCCAAACGCTACCACAATATTGCAGCCCATCCAGACACTGCTGACCACCACCTGCCAAACCGCTGCTGTAAACCAACTCAGCGCAAACAGGTGCCACAACCACCACCTCGCCTGAAGCGCTGCACAAGCCACCACGCCGCAAAGCTGCTGCCACAACCACCAGGCTTGCTATGCACTGCCTCCAAGCCACCCCGCTTGCCAGACGCTGCCACCAGCCACCACGCCTACTGTGCACCAGCCGAGCCACCACTTACTGTCACTGCTCAGTCACAACGCGCTAAACGCTGCAACCACCACGCCTCCAATGCTGCCTGACCACCACGCTTGCCAACGCACTGCATAACCAATACGCGCCCGCAAACACTACCTGACCAGCGTTTGCCAGGTGCTACCACAACCACCGCCCATGCATTTACCTGAGCCACATGCCGGACGCTGCCACAGCCAGCACGCCCCGCAAACCTTTCACCACACCAGGCCCTGGCAGCTGCCACTGCCGCCAGGCTTGGCACGCTACCCACCAGCCACCACGCATATCATCACTGCAACCGTCACGCACTAAACGCTACCGAACCGCCACGCCCCATGTTCTGCCTGACCACCACGCTACCAGACACTGCCTGGCCAACCGCCGCGCCAGCGCCTACCCCAGCCACTGCATGATGATCGCTGCCATAACCGCCACGCCCGCGAACCAGTAAACAAGCCACCACGCGCTAAACGCTGCTACACCACACTTGCCCCGACGCCACCAAGCCACCACGCCCCAGAACGCTGCTGCAACCGCCCTGCTTGCTAAACACTGCCTCAGCCATACGCTTACAAACACTGCAACCACCACGCCTGCGACACTGCCACCAACCAATGCGTTTGCCAAACGCTGCAACCGCCCACTTGCACCATGCCTGCAACCGGTACCAATGTTACCAGACCTGCCGCAATAGCCTTGCCAGACGTTGCCTGCAACCACCGGCAGAACGCATCAGGCTTTTGACCACCACGCGCACGGCACTTTCACCGAACCACCAGCTTCGCTGATCGCTGCCACAACCACCACTTGCACGAGATGCCACAACCGCCACTTGCCAAACGTTCCTGACCAACGCATGCTAAACACTGCCACTGCAACCATTCTTGCCCTCAACACTGCCCTGAAGCGCCACACTTGCAAACGCTATCATAACCACTACGCTTGCAAATGCTACCACAACCAGCACGCCCCCAACACTACCACAACCCACTTCCCCAAACACTACCACAATGAACACGCCCAAACACTGCAATATCACCTTGCCTAACTGCAGCTACAACACGCACGCCAAACGGTGCCACCAGCCACCACATACGCTCAACACTGCCACAACCACATGCAAAACACTGCCCAGCCACCAGAGCTTGCTATGCACTGTCAACCACCACGCCCCACAACACTACCACAACCACCACGCTTGTTATGCACTGCCAAAAGACCACCACGCTCCTCAAGCACTAACTCAGCCACAACCATGCTAAACACTTCAACCACCACACTTATCAATGCTATACCAACCGCCACGCCGCAAACGCTGCCATAAGCCAATGCGCCCCACTGACTTCTGCAATGACACGTTTTCCCAGAGTGCTTTCACCACCAGCCACTTGCCATGCCTTTCTGCAACCGCCACGCCTGCAAAACTTACTACCTGATAACCACGCTTGCCAAACCTTCCACAACCACCACGCTTGCCCCAACGCTGCCACTGCCACCAGGCTTGTCCAGCACTTCTACAGCCGCCACGCTTAATCGAGCACTACCACAGCCATCACACATGCTAAACACTGCAAGCCACCACGCGCCCCAATGCTGCCTGACCACCACGCGCAGACACTTCCTGACCATGCTGCCCCTTTGTTGCTGCCCAACCACTGCGCCAGTGGTACTATCGCCAACCGCCACGCTCGACAGACAATGCCACAACCACCACGCTTGCTAAGCACTGTACCCAGCCACGCACACTGTGCCACAGCCACCATGCCCCTGCGAACGCCCAGATCTGCACGCGCCAGCGCTACCTGTACCACACGCGCGCAGAGACTGCACAAACCACCACGCACTAAAACTGCCTGACACCACTCATAACCAGGCGCTGCAAAACCGCCGCATGCCACGTACTGACCACCGCATGAACGCTATCACCAGCCACACGCCTCAAGGCCTGCAACCGCCACGTGCCAAACCTTTCTTCATACCGCGCTTGTAAAGCTTCCTGCAACCACCGCACTTACCCACAACACTTTACCACAACCGCCGCACTTGCCCCGTCTCTGACTGACTTCGCCACACTTACTTTAACGTACAACCACCACGCTTATAAACGCTGCCACTGCACCACGCCCCTTTAACCTGTAATACCACGGCACTTGAGCACTCTGCAAACAGCACGTTTGCAGGCACTGCAACCACAAGCACTTGCCGTGCGTTGAGGCACCACACTTGCCCCCAACCTGACAATGCACCACGCGCAAGAGCTCTGACAACCACCAGTAGGTTGACTGCCACAATGCGTTTACGGGTTAGACACTACTTATCATGCTGGGGTTGTGGCACGCTTGCATACACTGCCACAACCTGCACACTTGCCCCAACACTACCACAACCACCACACTTGTCAGCACTACCACAATCACCACCTTGCTTGAACTCTGCCACGCCACCTTCCAAACACTACAACAACCAGCACAGGTGGCAGTGGTAGGCGCTATCAAACAGGGTTGTACTACCGCATGGATGATATTGGCTTATTATGTATGTATGATGGTACCCTGCTGCTGCCATAATAAAAGTGTGATCAGAGTCCCAGGTTGTTGATCGACTTTATACCTCATTTGCACGAGTTGCAGGGGTTCGTTGTTTCTCTTGCTTGGGCAACACAACACATAATTATGGCGTTTTCTCGCAATTGTTATTTTTTATTTATTTATTATAATTATTATTATTATTATTATTATTATTATTATTATTATTATTATTATTATTATTATTGTATTATTATTATTTTATTATTATTATTATTATTATTATTATTATTATTATTATTACTTAATATATTTTATTTTTTATTTTTATTATTAGTTTTATTATTATTATTATTATTTCGCCCCAGGCCTGATGTTGGTGGTGACCTGTGCCGAGTGGAATAATCATATAAAAATACCCCATTACTACAACCGCCACACTTACCAGCTTACTACCACAACCACACTTACCCCACCCTTTTTCAGTATATCTCAATTCCCTCTCCTCTTCTTGTGCTCACCACTGTGCTAAACTCTGTCTTCTATGTTTATACAGAGTAAGTTTTTCTTGTATTTGCTTATAGGTTAGTATTCTATGTAACAAAATGGTTTTTATGGTTATTTACCATCATTAGTGTGGTGTACCATCATGCGATATTGTTTCCCATGTTGAATGGCTTGTCTTTGGTTGTGCCAGTGCCCAGTCACCAGCTTACGCTTTGTTAGAATAAGTCTACAAAAAACGGTCTGTGGCTTCAACCTCTCACAGCACTGGTGTTGAGATGTGTCGAGGGCCCGGCTTACGCATTACAGCCCTAAACGGAAACGCTTACATAGCTTCCGTCACATTCTCGGCGCCTCAAGGAACTGAAACTTCTCTACACCGGCGAACACCGGCGCTTAGCAACGAGCCATGGGTGCATTGTGCTCAGATGGCGTCTCTGGAAATTGCTGGCGTGGTCATGCTTCTATACCGGTCGTAAGCCTCGCTATTTGTCGCTCCAGGGGTGTGAGTGGTTGGTGGTTTGTTGGGTGGTGTTGTGTTGGGGTGTTGGGTGGTGTGTGTGGTTGTGGTGTTGTGGTGGTGGTGGGGGTTGGTGGCGCCATCGG
>NW_024737627.1:0-10114 GCF_018991925.1 Homarus americanus
CTATATGCCAGACGCCCCCCCGGCTTGACACAACCACCCTCCCTGCTTACCTACCAGCCCCCCCCCCTTCCCACTGACTTAGTAGAAGTATTTGAAATAGCAAAACGCCTGGACAAACTAAAATTAAAACGCTCTACCACCCCCATTGACTTACCAATGAAACGCTTCAAGGAGTTCTCCCCGGAGCTTGCTAAACCCCTATGCTCCATCATCAATGCTTCTCTCAGTCAAGCCAGATGCCCAGCTGACTGGAAGACCTCTTATGTATCACCAGTACCCAAGTCAACCAGCCCACAATCCTTAAATCAGCTACGACCTATTGCAATCACCCCAATACCCAGCCTAATCTGTGAAAGTTTTGTGTTCGACTGGCTGGGCTTTTGCTGATATTGCAGGAGTCGTAGTAGACCCTCAGCAATTTGGCAACATGAAAACTTCCTCCACCACTGACTGACTGTCTTGTCAGCTTTCTCGATTACATATACCGCCATCTCGAGAAACGAAAAACGTCTGTAGCTGTCGCCTTCATTGATTTCACTAAAGCGTTCGACCTAGTCGACCACAATATAATAATCAACAAAGCTATTGACCTCGGGCTTCGGAGAAGTCTTATTATACCATGGCTTACAGACTTCCTCAGTGACCGACGCCAAGCTGTACGCTTCCGAGGGGCTGGCTGTCTCCACCTTTCAGTCACTCACCTGTGGCGTTCCCCAAGGCACCAAGATGGGACCACTCTGCTTCCTTATGCTCATCAATGATGCCCTAAGAGAAACCCCTGCTCGCTGGAAATATGTCGACGACTCCACCATTGGGATCAGCGTCAACAATTCTGCTCCAAACTATACCGCCCTTCAGGATTTATTGAACAGTCTCCAAAACTGGGCCACCAACAACCATGGTTATGCACATCAACCTCTCCTCCGACATTGTCCCACCTCCTTCCATTACTCTAGGTCCGAACACACTCCAGGTTTTAGATTCCACGAAGCTCCTCGGCGTCACCATAGACAACAAACTAAATTAGAAACCACACGTCAGTGAAGTTATCAAATCCTCCATTTTCCGTCTCCACCTCCTACGCCGACTCAAGTCCCTCGGTGTTCCTGCACACGAGCTCCTCAGTGTTTACACAACATTCATACTTCCCAAGCTCACCTGGTCTTCCTCCCTAAATGCCACACAACGTAAACACCTAGAAAAAGTGCAAAAGAGGCCATGCAAGATTATTCTCTACCCTTCCTACTCCACATATCAAGAAGCGCTCAAAACACTGACCGACCCTTTAGACTCTCACTGACCATCACCACGACCTCATCTGCAAATTTGGTAAGAAGCTTCTACACCATCCCCGACACCGGCTCCTACTACCACCTGAGATCCCTAGTCCGAGAATTGCTCTTCGACACCACAACCGCATCCAGCCCATACGTGCACGAACTGATCTCTATAAGAACAGCCCAGTCCCAACCATTGTAAAAATTATCGATAACTTGTAATAAATCAGTATACTCACTCCCAGTAAACACTACTCCTTGCACTGTCACTATGTTGAAATGAACTGTAGTTTGAGCTTTTCCCCAGCTAGTTATTATATGTCTTATTTGTGTCACTCATGTTACTTGTATATTATTTGTAATTCGTAACCCATTCCCCAAATATGTAACTGTATATTTTCAGCCTTCTGGCTGCCAAGCACTTTCAATAAACCGTTACTTATTATTATTATTATTATTTATATGTTGGCCGATACCAACTCACTCCCCTGAACCCTCCTCCCCACCGGACTATCAACAAGTTCTTGCCATAAGGTACTATCTCATTTGGCAAAGGAATGGAACCAGTGATGAATAGTGGTGAACAGTGCTTAACTCAGTGAAAAACAACTCGGCAGTTGAGTCTTACCCAAGCTAGCTAACCACCTTCACACAGTGAGGTCCCAGGTACCCAGTTATACTTCCCCTGAGACTCCACGATAGAGAGGCCTGGGACCACACCTCACCCACTTGAATGAGTGAGTCATGTGGACCACGTGGTGTCCCCAAGATGCTACGACACCACGTAGTGAATGTTTTGCTACAGCATCATCATGTGAAGTTCCTCATAACACCATCTGTGAGGTAACTGCTACATCCTCAGGCCCCTCATAACGCCATCTGTGAGGGAGTTACTACACTACGTGTCTGGTGTTCAACACCTCACCTTACATGATCTATGCGTGCAAACATTAATCTGTATGTTCACTGTGTGCTCCTTCACCTTTCTCTAATGAGGGCTTTTGTTAAACCACCAATGTATGTACTAAGTCAATTGTGTCCAATGTATACTTTCGAAAAGCCCTTGTTTGGGTTAGGTAGGAGAGAGTAGTCGTCATTATTGTCAAAGCCACATTATCTATTTCTATATATAAGTAATGTAGGCTGGTTTTTAAATACCTCAATCCCCTAACGGTGCCGTTTGTATATTAAGAAATACCGAAGCCATACAGTACAACACCAGCGAATATGAAGTATCACTGTAACCGGCAACTGTTACTCACTCATACCTACATACATATATAGAGTCTTTACAGAATGATAGCAGACACGGGGAAGACGAACAACAAGAGGAGAAGAGTTAGAAGAAAATCAACTTCAAGCTAAGAAGAAGAATACCAAGACATTTCCTCCAAACAAGAAAACAACACACACACAATCAAGCCGACCAAACACTGAGAAACCATGGCGGAACCCAACATGCACCGGACGCTTGACCTGACTCTATCCTGCCGCATCCAGGCGAGTTGCTGCTTAAAGTCCCTCACGCAAGCGCTGTTTAGCCACTGCACCTATTCTATCCTCCTAAAATTCACTTCAATCCCCCCTGCCACTAGCATGTTATGTATGTATGTATGTATGTATGTATGAATGAATGCTAACTGCAACTTTGCGTATTAAAACTCATTACTCTTACCGAAGTAATATAGTGCGTGGTTATGTTATGTCATGTTAGGATAGATTATAAACTACATTGGGTTACATTTCGTGAGGTTCGGTGACGCTACAGGAAGTTAGGTGAGGTACCTGGAGGTTAGGTGGATGTTGACTGACTGACTGACAATTATTAGGAAGTGGTTCCAACACGTTCACACACAACCTATACTCATACCACAAGTCCAGAATTAGAGAGGATCATGTTATTGGATATATTTTCAACGATTTACTCAGTGTCTAACCAACTCTTTAGCGATTTAAATGTGGACCTAAAATTAGGTCCGTATATTTGTTTGTCGTGGTGGTGGTGGTGGTGTGCGCCCGTCCATCAGGTTGATTAACCACCAAAACCATAAAGGGTGCGGCCCTGCCGTTTCAGGGCATACACCACATCCATGGCGGTGACGGTCTTCCTTTTTGCGTGCTCGGTGTAGGTGACGGCGTCACGGATGACGTTCTCCAGAAACACCTTGAGGACGCCGCGGGTCTCCTCGTAGATGAGGCCGGATATACGTTTAACACCTCCACGCCGAGCTAGACGACGAATGGCGGGCTTGGTGATACCCTGGATGTTGTCACGAAGCACCTTACGATGACGCTTGGCGCCACCCTTTCCAAGTCCCTTGCCTCCTTTGCCTCGTCCAGTCATGTTGTTGTGGTTGCTACTACAGGTGGTCCTGGTGTGGCTTCGCCGAATCGAATCGAAAAATGCTAGTGACAGGGGGGAAGGAGGTTCAGGAGAAGAATAAAGGGAGGATTGAAGTGAATTTTAGGAGGAGAGAACAGATGCAGTGGCTAAACACCGCTTGCGTGAGGGATTATAAGATGGGGGCAGCAGCAACAACCCGGCTGGACGCGGCAGGGAGGCGACAAGACAAGGCCAGGCTAGCGTCAGGTCAAGCGTCAGGTCAAGCGTCAGGTCAGGCGTCAGGTGCGTGTTGGGTTGGGCAATGGATGTTCAGTGCTTGGTCGGCTTGATTGTGTTTTGGTTTCTTGTGTGGAGGGGATGTCTTGGTCTTCTTAGCTTGATGTCGATTTTCTTCTCTCTCTCCTTCTCTTCTTGCTCTCTTGAATTGTCCATTCGTTTGTGTTTGGGTCTTCTTGTTCGTCTTCCTCGTATTTTAAGTCCTCATAGGTGTGGAAGAATTCAGAGAGGGAGAGGTTGACCACGTGGGCTTCAGCACCACTGGCCGCGTGGGCTTCAGCACCACGGGCCACGTGGTGTTCTTGGTTCTGTGTGGTGGGCTGCTTCTGTTGAGTTTTCTTTTCTTGGTTTTTCTTTACTGCTGGTTTTTTCTTTTCTTGGGAGCGTACAGCAAGGAGGGCCTCTTTGTAGCTCAGTTTTTTCTCAAGACGAGCCTTGGCTACCCTGCATTCCTCCTTCCATCTGGGGCAGGTCCGGTCGGCGGAGGAGTGTGGGCCACCACAGGCAACGCATTTTTTCTCTGTGTTGGGGCAGGCCGTGTAGCGGTGTCCAGGGCTGCCACACATGGAGCAGGTGTCTTCCTGCGCCTCACACTTCGCCCACGGTTTGGTGGGAGTAGGTGGCGTGCTGTGGACGCAGCGGTAGTATCGTTCATCCAAGGCCGTCCCTCCCTCTTGGAGGTGGGGCGTAGCTTGCGGATGACGCATGCGGCACTCGTGGCCAATGAGGTGGCCACTGAGGTGGAGAATGTCTGTATATAAGCCCGCCCGCCTGCCAGGCCGCCCATCACATCGCTCCTGAACGAAGAAGACCTCTCAACAAGACCTCCTGCTGGACCCGGAACTCTGAAGACCGCCCTCTCCCTTGTGCCATTGTTGGCCATCTTCCCGGACCGGACCACCCACGACTGTCATCGCCCACAACAACTCACGAGCGTTCTTGGTTTATCGAGCATTAGCTTGCCCTCCCCACTGGTGGTGTGAGTGACCCACACTCCAGCTGGAGAGCAGTTATAGCGCGATATTCCCGGCGTGGTTTGAGCTCTTTTCCTTCTACTACCATTTTTCCTTTTTCGCTCTGGCCTAGGGACCTGCACCCTCAAAAGTGTATTCGTCCTGCGGTCCCCCCTGTAACTGTTCACCTCCCTCCCAGGAGATTGTGAACACGAAAGGGGGTCGGAGCAAAACCCTCCCCAGCCGAGTCTTTCCAGGAAAACCGTGATCGTGCGGGTCCACCTGGAAAGAGGGTCGCAATCCTTATCCTTCCCAAATAGGCACACTTAGCTCACGTCTATAAGTGAGCAGTCACATACACTAGGAAGTAGGCTTCCCCAATCGGGGCTCCGTGAGAGAAGCTCAGGAACCACTCTACGACCACCAGCTAGTGGGGAGTGCTGTAATTCCTTTGCTGTTTACTCAACCGGAATAGGTAGGATCTAAATAAAAAAAAAAAAAAAAAAAAAAAAAAAAAAAAAAAAAAAAAAAAAAAAAAAAAAAAAAAAAAAAAAAAAAAAAAAACAACAACAACAACCCGGTTATGGAGCGCGTACGCCCTCCTAACCGCGATCCCCGCCTGAACCGCCAACCTGACGACCCGAACCACGACAGGCTTCGCACAGAGAAAGCAGACCAGTTACGCGCCTTCAACGAAGCCCTGAAAAGTAGGAACTCTGCCACCACCTCCAACAACTCCACCACCACCACCACCTCCACCACCACCACCACTGCTACCGCTACTGAGGACAACTGGACGAAGGTAGAAAATAAGAAACGCCGACGTGCCTTTTCGGGAAACGATTGCCGTCAAGCAGCCCCCAAGGCACCCATCACCACCACCAGCTCACCTCCAACGACACTGCCAAAATTCCGGATCACGAAAACGGACGCAAAAACAACATATGCCGCCGTCACAGAGATGGAAAAGCAAAACCCACTGGCCAAGTTCTCAGTGCGGCCCAACCTAAAGGGGGAGATGATCGTTCACCCCAAAGACAAGAACTCCGCCACCACCCTCGACACTTACCTACAAAACACCACCACCATTACTTCAACCAAGCTAGACCCCGCCCAGAAACTGATGAAGTCGGTAGTCCTCCGGTACCCAAAGGAACTACCTCTCGAACCCCTGGAGAACCACCCGAAGATCCTAAAAGCCGAGAGATGCTCTCCCCTGTCCGACAAGACGGCCACCACGAAACAAGTCCTCATAACGCACTACGGCTCACCCCCAGCACCATAGACCTCAAAACCTGGGGGATCTACGAAGTGAGGCCCTTCGTCCCAGAGCCCCTGCGATGCTTCAGATGCCAGAAATACGGGCACCATCAGACAAGGTGCACGTACAGGGAAATCTGCGCAGTCTGCGCACAGAAGCACGGCACACAGTCCTGCCTCACCAAACTGAAAAATGGGGAAAAAATTGCCCCCAAGTGTGCCAACTGCGGGGGCAAACACCACGCCTGGAATCCTGGATGCTCCGAGAGAACAAAGAGGGTCCAGGCAAACCGACCAGCAGCAAGACCGGCCCCCACCGCCTACACACCAGCCCCACCAAGTACCTTCGTGTGGGGAACCCAAAGGCCCAAACAACAAAGACAACCTCCTCAGCCAGTCAACACCCAAAGTGCAGCCCAGTTTCCTGGCCTCACTACAGCCACACCTCAGCCACCCAAGCAGCAGAGAACGACAACCACGAGAAAGACAAAAGAAGCACACACCAAGGCACCAGAAGGAATGATACACATATCAGACCTAGCCAATGTACTGACGACCTTCGCGGAGGGCCTAGCCGGACTACTGGGCCACAAGATCCAACCCACACAGCTCCAAATACTCATGGGGAGCGTCCTCGGGCAAGTCGCCACAGCTCCAGCCACCTCAGTGGAGGAAGCCACGCCGGTCCGCACACGAGTAACAGCCGAGGTACACTCTACACCGAAGAAGGCCACCAGAGAACCCAAGACACCGACAGCTCCCAAGATACCGACAGCTCCCAGAAAGAAACTGGACGTTTCAACTCCCCTGAACCGAACCACGGCCCAGAAGGCAAAAACCACAGAACACGAAGACATGGACCTGATTCAGTTGGAATCGAACTTGGACATCTCCATCGAGGACCACCAGAAGTCCCCGATGAAACAGTGGTGGAAAACGTCAGCACCCTGAACATCCTAACATGGAATGCTCAGGGCATCAAAAACAAGAAACACCTCCTACAAGAAGCAGCAGCCAAGGACAAGCTTGACATCATACTCCTACAAGAAACACTTCTACAAGAACACCACTGTTTCAAATTCAGCGGTTACAAGACATACGGGAGGCATTTCACGCAGGCGTCAACAAGAGGATGTATGATCTTGGTCAAGTCAAGCATACCCTCCGCCGATGTCACGCAGCAATTTCCATGTGGGGAAAACATCGAGACACAGGCCGTCAAAGTAACCCTCCAAGAACGGGAATTAACTGTTCACAACATCTACAAGAACCCAAGGGGCTCACTGGAGGTTACTCAATTATTTGCTTCGGCCGCCGACCACGCCACACTCATAGGAGGGGATTTCAACGCACATCATCCCTTCCTAAGCTCGGCAAGCCCCACAAATGAAGACGGCCTACACCTATACACCACCTTTCAAGATACACCCGAGATCTGCCTCCTGAACACCGGAGAGCCCACCCACACTAGGGGAGGAAGGCTAGATCTAACCTTCGTCTCCAGTGCACTACAGCCTTCGGCCTCCTGGCAGATACACCCCACGCTGACCAGTGACCACTTCGCCACCCTAACAACGCTGAAGGTGAACAAACTCCCCACTCCACCCCCCCCGAGATGGAGATACAACACTCAAAAGGCAGACTGGGGACTCTTCAAGAAACACCTGGCTAAGTGGCGCGAAAAATCACAGCCGGCCGGCGCAGCACCCGCGGATGAGACAACCCTCCACCACCAATTGGTCGAGGCGTTTCACCTAGCGGCAGAAGAGGCTATCCCAAAAACAAAACCCACATCAAGACAGTACAATGATTACTGGTACTACTGTCCCAGGGTGAAAGAACTCAACCACAGAGTGAACATGGCCCGAAGAAACTACAGGAGACATCCCACGGCAGCAAACAGACATCTCCTGCAAGTCATAGTCAAGGATACCAGGGAAGAGAAGGAAGAAATTAAAAACGCAAGCTGGCTCAAGTGGTGCTCCGAACTGAACGAGCACACCACCCTTGGCAAGATGTGGGCCCAGATCCGAAGGGCATCTGGGAAGGCAACACCACCACCACCAACTCATCCCAACCCAGAAGAGGAAGCCGAGAGACTTGCAAAACTGTTCTCTGACCGAGCAGCAACGAAGAACCTCCCGAGACAGGCGGAGGAGACACAACGGCGTCTGCGACAGGTCAGACTCCAGATGATCCAAGAGGCCTGCAACAGTGAAGATGACACTGACAGACCATTCAACCAGCAAGAACTCCAGAAGTCGCTAAAACGAAGCAAGGATACAGCTCCAGGGGCCGACAGGATAACCTACTCCATGCTCTCTCATGCCGGTACAGCCGGACACGAGGCTCTGCTGCAAGCCATCAATGCTTCGTGGACAGCACAAAGACTCCCACCGGAATGGAAGAAGGCAGATATACAGCCCATTCCGAAGCCCAGAGAACCAGACAAGCCGAGGCCCATCTCCCTTCTCAGCTGCATAGCGAAGACCGGAGAAAGAATGGCTCTCAACCGACTCAAGTGGAAAGTAGGCAGCCCACACCCTCACATCTTTGCTTACACCGAGAACACCGGCACAGGCAACAACATCGCCGAGATACTCAGCACAGTGGACAACAAACCAGCTCTGGTGGTCTTCCTCGACCTGGAGAAAGCCTTCGAACTAGCAAATCCTTTGGCCATTACAACTACGCTCGCTAAAAAAGGCGTCAAAGGAAGGTTGCTGGGGTGGATCCAGAACTACCTCACACAGAGAGAAGCACGAGTACGCTTTCAGGGAGCAACCTCAAGCTACAGGGTCCACGAAAACGGAACCCCACAAGGAGGCATCCTCAGTCCAATGCTGTTCAATGTCCTGATGGAAAATCTAGTCAAACTTCCCTTCAGACAAACAGCCAAGCTCCTATGCTATGCAGACGACTTACAGCTTATAGTAAGAGGATCAAACAGACTAGCCAACACGCAACACGCACTCCAACTTATAGAAGAGGAGTGCAACAGACTTGGACTCAAGATAAATCCAGCCAAGTCGAAAGCGATGGCCATCTGCACAGACACACCAGACAAGTTGCTCTCCATACAAAACACGCCGGTAGTCTGGACCAACGCCCACCAGTGTCTTGGAATCTGGTTTGACCAGAAACTCACCTTCAAGCCGCAACTCGAGTATCTCAGGCACAGGACGAAGAGCAGACACAATATAATAAGGTCGCTCACCAGCAAATCCGCAGGAGCAAACCTTCATGTGCTCAAAGCCTACTACACAGCCGCCATCAGATCGCTGGTAGATTACAGTGCTCCAGCACTCATTGGACTGAGAGAAGACCAAATAGCTAAGCTAGAAGTCATTCAAAACAATGCTCTCAGGACCATGCTCGGAGCACCCATGTGGACCAGAATCTGCAATCTGCAAATGGAAACCGAGCTACCACCCTGGCAGTACGAGTCAAGCAGGTGACAGCCGGTCTCCTCGCCAAAATCTGTAGAGCAGACAAGCCCACAGTTGCCAAGATTCGAATCAGTGCCTCCCTCCACCTCGACCACAGAGTGCGAGGGGCCACCTGGTCGCACGAGGCAAGCGAGGTCATCCGACACCTGCAAGCAGAAACACTCGTCAAGAACAACCAAGACACACGAGACAATGGTTACACTGTTCCTCCACCATGGAGCCCTCCACCAGCCACACTCAAATTCACCGACCTCGGCGATAGTAAAGCCAACCTCCAGAAGGAGGACCTCCAAAAAATATCTCTCCAAGCCATAGCCACCGAGACACCGGCTGATGCAGCATCATACTTCACAGGCGGCTCGGTGGACCCAAAACATCATAGATCCGGAGCGGCCTTCTACACCCAAGGTCAGACCCTCCAATGGAGACTTTCCAACGACTGCTCCACCCTACAAACAGAACTGGTAGCAATCTCAAAGGCCCTACAACACGCTGCAACACAACACAACAAGTCCGTCATAATTCACACGGATTCGAAATCGGCCATGCAGGCGC